>NW_022196913.1:100607474-100611911 GCF_008632895.1 Mastomys coucha | reverse complement strand
GAGTTCCTAGCACACTAGTATGAGGACATATCTGGGCCACCTCTGAGTTTGGGGTGCCAGGCAACAATCCGGAGGTAGGAGACTGACTTTCCTTGAAGTTTACGCCTCAGATACCGCCTTCACGCAAAGTGTGCGTGGCAGTGCTGGGTTACCTTTAGAATTCCTAGTAAATTGGATCTCTTCAGGAATACCCTTTGAGAGTCTCTTCCTATATACTTTTTTCCAAGATCACATCTTCCTCAAAGAGAATTTTTGTTGCCAGCAATTTCAAACATCAAGACATGCCTGATCTTTGGTGTCTAGAGTCTTCTTTAGGAGGTAAGGTTTTTGGGGTTTGTTTTGTTTTGTTTTGTTTTTCTTGTAGTATTCTTTCTGTTCCCCCTCCCCTTTGAAACAGATCTGGTAATATCAACCAACCTTGGTTTGCAAAGCGATAACAGCTTTGAACAAACAGAGCTTCTGTTCTCTTTAAAGAACTTGAAGTTAAGTGAAAGTTGGAGTAGCTGTGGTTGTATGGTGTTACAGAGTGGTGAGGTAGTAAAATAGTGTTCTGGAACTTATTTCTTAGATATTCAAGGTTTCAGGGATGGATGTGGGAAGATAAAATGGTGAGTAAGAGACAGGGAAGGCTCATGGGACAAAAAGGATCAATTAGCAGAAGTTCAGAGAACTTCCAGGCCTGGAAGAAATTCTAGTAAATTGAGTAGAGGATATTGGTAATAATGAAAAGAAGGTAACAAAGAATGCAGATACAATGCGTTCTTGGGCCAGCACAGCACTTCTAATACTTCCTGCAAACCAGCATTTTTGTAAAGCACAGAACTCAGGAGACTCGAAGGATGTCTCAGCATTTAAGAGAACTTGCTGCTCTTGTAGAGCACACAGGTAATGTTTCCAGCATCCCATAACTAGATATACCTTCAGTTCCAAAGGATCTAAACCCCTCTCAGTATATTGCTTATTTTGTTTTCTGTATGTTCACACAGTAATAAATTTGTTCATAAACCAAAAAATTTATTATTGAAAATCCAAGAATTTTATTAATTTCTTCAGAAGAAAATATAGAAAATTTTAAACCTACCCTACTGCAATTTTTTCATTGCTCCAATAAATAGAAATTGAATATTTATGACATCATCCATGATCTTTCCTATGCCTACATCTTCTCCTTTTCTCTCTCTTTGACAAACTGTTCCTCACTTCAGGGCCCAGCCTAATTCCCTAACTGAACATTAATGGTTTACTTCACATAATAGTGGAAGGATGGCAAGGAGTCCCACAATACTACCCACCAAACTCCTGTCATTCAACAATTGCTGACTTCTTGCAACTTGGTTTCCTAATCTCTGAAAATGCATCCTGGCTCCTGCCTCACTTCCTGCTGTGAGGCAGGTGCTCAATAAAAAACTGCTGTTCTAGCTGTGATTTAAGATTTGGGATTCATCTAGCACCTGATCACACTGCTTTATTTTGTGCTCTGGGCTCTGATTCTCTCAAGGATAGGAAATTTATCTCCCAAATAGTCTTTGACAATAAGCATTTCATTTGTCTGTGTGGTTATCTCCAAACCAACTTTTGCTATCCCTGTGATGGTAACTTCTAGCTAGATGTTTTCTACTGTGGGGGTCTTTGAACATGGTCCAGTAGGTGATGGCACTTGCACAGAAACATGAGGACCTCTGTTTAATACTCTGCAACCATGGGCCTGGTTATGAGTGCTCATGACCTCAAGATTGTTTGTAGATTCTCAAGAGTTTATTAGCTAGGCAGCCCAACCAAATGGACAGCTTCTACATGAGTAATAGGTACTGTCTCCCACTAGTAAGGCAAGGAATAACATAGAAAGACACCTGACATCATCCTCTGTCCTTTGTACGTCTGTATATTTGCTGTGAGTATACATATTTTCATGTGTATGCATTATACACATGTGCTTGAACACACACATGCAGCACATACAAACACATATGTACTCATACACACAAAGCGTCAATATAGATATATACATGCAGCACACATGTAGCATATATACATGCACTTATAAAAACAAATACATTCACATACATGCACCCCCAAATACCATACATGCATCACATACATGTATATGTATCACACAAACACACAAACATATGTACATACGACACATATATGTGCACACACATCACATATACCCATGTATACACTTATCGTACACACATATCACATAGGCATAAACACACCACATACATACACACATGACCACAGAGACACACCACATACACACATACACACACATATACCACACGCATACACCTATATGCACAGGACTTCCACTTTCCTCCTCCTATTCTTCAAGGTTAGTTCTTTATCCAAAACCTTCTAAAATTCTCCCAAGACTTTGTATATCCTAACCAGCTAGTATTCCCCTTTGAGAACTCTTCCTTTTCTGACCTCTGTTAACATTAGTAACTACTCTTTGAAAGTTCATTCTCTGCAGGGGCAAAGATAGTTTTCTCTAATCTCTATGACAATCCTCCAAGTATTCTCCATAGTTCTGATGTGTAGATGAGGAAGCAGAGTGGGGCTGAGAAAAACTAGTCTCGTTCAAAGCCATTCTATATGTCACTGCATTAGAGTTCAAACTCAGGTCTGCATCAGCACCAAGCTCTTTCTAGTATATTCTAGCCCATCTTAATTTTATTTTATGATACACTGCTAGATAATCTTTCTAGATCACAGATATGCTCAAACCTTGCAAGGGAAGGGGTTTGATTTTAAAGGCACTGTGCATGCCTTAGTGTGGAATATATGAAGCCAGTCATGCTGGCAATGCACACCATTATCATACAGTAGAGTGGTGCCGGCAGACTGCTTTCAATTACCTCGTCATCTGAATTTGTATGCGATTGTGTTTAATGAGAGTATATCATGCATTGTTTTCTGTAAGGCAAAATTTTGTTGTACCAACAATGTCAAAAAGAATAGCATTTTAAGCTCAAAAGGCCAGATCTTGATTACATACTACTTTGACCAGAATGTATCAAATAATTCACTATTGTCAAGCTCGTGTGTACATGAATGTAGGACGAGGGAGCATCACTTAAGCAAAGAGAGGAAAAGAAAACATTTAAAGCCAGTCATAGTGAGAAATTAAAACTGTGTCAGAGATAAACAGAGCTTTATTTAAAAAAAAAATCATATGATAGTGACTTTTAATTTTCTACAAGGACACAGATCTGGGAAAGAAAACAGCATTTAAAAAAAAATACAGATTCTCAAGTGAGCCTTCTTTAATTTAGGCTCATAGAGAGAGAAAAGGAAACCATGATTTTTTTTAATGGTATCATCTTCAAAGTTGGGCTTTGAAAACTAAACTCAGGGGTGCAAAGAAACACATCCCGACTAAGCGCCTACTCCATGCTATGTGTTCTATAAATTTCCCAGCCCTTTCAAGAAAGCAGCAGTGTTCTCTTCCTATTAGAGAGATGGAAGGACATTTCCCCCAAGGCCACACCAATGATGAGCAGAACATCACCAATGAGATTAAATTTGACCCTAGACGATACTAAAGCCTACATACAGCCTCAGTTGTAGTTCTAAATAGAGTGTATAAATGACAAAGTTAAAACCATGTATTGCCAGGGTTTCTATTACTGTAGTTAGACCAATGAATGCTTACAAGCTTTTGTGACCAGTTTGTTTCTTTAAGCAGATTAACTATACTCACTGCCAATACTACTTACACTATTCATTACGCAGAATAGATTAACCAATTACAGCTAACTTATACCTAATTTAAACAATTAATACACTTTATTGGATTGTATTGAGTGGGTTTCCCTCTTGGAGGAGACAATGTAAAGGTTAACTTTAGGCTGGTTTCAGTCTAATTAGAATAAATTATAAGAAATGCTAGGTTAGTCAGATACCCAATGAGGTGTTCCCAAGGCTTTGATTAGAGAATCAGTGTACCATACACTAACATATAGCTGCTGTCTATGCACAAGGCAGGGAAATACAAAGGGGCATTGTTGGAAGTCAAGAGTCATCAGTAGTTACAAAAAGGGACTAATGCTCTTTCTCAACAGTGTGACTCCATCAATTATACTCCCCTCTGTAGGGTAGGATATTCCACAGCCATTACACCCTACCAGATCTGCAACCTTTTGAAAATGTTTTATGTGCTGGTGAGATACCTTAGTGGTTACAACCATGGTCTGCTCTTCTATAGGACCTGGCTTTGATTTATAGCACCTAACAATTGTTTGTAACTCCACTCCCAGAGGTTTTGATACCCACTTCTGGCTTCTGCAGGCACAGTGTTTGCAGGATGCACAGACATACATGCAGATAAAATACCCATACCCATAAACTTCAAAGATAAATAAAATCTCAAAAAGATTTTAAACATCTCTTTCTGTCTCTGTCTCTGTCTCTCTGTCTCTCTCCTTCTCCCCC
>NW_022196913.1:100548110-100607464 GCF_008632895.1 Mastomys coucha | reverse complement strand
CCCCGTGTGTGTGTGCACACATGCGTGTGTGTAGATACACATGTGTGGAGAGCAGAAGACAACTTTCTGTTTCTCTTCTTCCACAATATGGGTTCTTATGATTGAATTTATGCCATCATATTTGGGAGCAAGTGCTTTAATTACTGTACTTTCTCACTAGCACTGAGAACTGTAATTTTTGCCTCTGGCCTAGCTCCTGCATCTCTTTCCAAAGAGGAGATATCTCTCTAGTCTACTGCAACAACCAAGAGAGATCCCATCTAGACTTGCAGCTTTTGGTGCCCGCTAACACTCAGCATCTTCCAAAGTCTCCCTGGCCTTCTCTTTCACTCTACACCTGCATATTCAACAATTATCTTGATTGACATTTTTACTCAAAATCTTAGAAACACTACAAAATGGTCTACTTTTTGAAGTGTTGGTTTTAGCCTCTTCTTGCCTCCCTTCTATAGCACAATCAGTTTCTTCTTCATTGTCCATGTTTGTCAGCCAGGTCTTTAGTCGTTTACTTCAGATATACATGGAGTTATCTCATTTTATTTGACAATACCTTTTGAAACTAAAATATAATTGTGTCATGCCTTCTCTTTCTCTTCCTCCTTCTAGCCTCTCCCTGCATTTTCTTGCTTTTTCTATCTTCTAATATTCCATGTGGAATCCATCAGGAAATACTATCTCTCAGCCCTGATAATGCGAGTAGAAACCCCACCCCCAAGCCTTGAACTATTTTCATGCTACCATTTAACCTGAACTGTTATCTCTTGTTTTTCTGAAGCTGCCTGTGGGAATTGTCCTGCATTCTGACCAGCTCCCTACATTCTGTTCTCAGTAGGAAAAAGCAAATATGTGCTACCTTTTATCTCATCATATCAAATCCCACATTATGATGGGAGGCCATAATGTACTACGTAAGCACACACACACACACACACACACACACACACACACACATCTTACAACCTTGTGTCTGTCCCTTTCTAGCTACAGACATGGTACACTGGCATCCTTATTTTTAAAAAAAAGTGAACTCTGGCTTTCCTACTTATGTCCATAGCCTTTTACAGTGAGCTTCAGTCTCTGCATCTAACAACAAGGAGAAAATTATGTCAAATGCTTTCCTCACCAAATTTTTAAGTTAATTTAATATACAAATAATGAAAGCTGAAGAATCTCAAAGCTAACAGTGTGACAATATTGTCAGCTCTAGACAATAACAAAGAGCAGTCAGAATACTTGACCATTGACACTGAAAATAAAAATTAAATATAAGAACTCATAGTTACAAAAAGAAATGCAAAGTTAGCAATGATCTATAAGAATCATATATTTTTTAAGATATTTTCTTTATTTATATGTCATATGATATCTCCTTTCCCTGTTTCCCCTCAAAATAAAATAAAATAAAATAAAAAGCAAAAAACTAAAAACCCCTGTTCCCGCCCCACTCCCCCTACTCACCAACCCACCCTCTCCCACTTCCTGGCCCTGGTGTTTCCCTACACTGGGGCATAGAACCTTCACAGGGCCAAGGGCCTCTCCTCCCCTTGATGACCGACTAGGCCATCCTCTGCTATACATATGCTGCTGGAGCCATTAGTCCCACCATGTGTACTCTTTGGTTGGTTGTTTAGTTGCTGGGATCTCTGAGGGTACTAGTTACCCTCATAGTTAGTTTATATTGTTGTTCGTCCTAAGGGAAGAACCATATAAATAATATAACGATGACTCCAGAAGATAGTAACTGACATCACTGCTTGGTCTTTTCAAATGTCAAGGAATAAACCAGACAGAGTTGGAGTACAGCTATCCTAATAAATGGGGAATGATAGAAAAACACTAATATCAGTAACAAAGCATCAAAACAAAACAGGATACAGACTTTATCTAACAGACTAGTACCAACTAGCAGACCCTCTCCTCCCAGTGAGGAGGAATCCAATTATAAAAGAGAAACACTAACATTTCCATTTTCTCCAGCCCCTCTTTACCCCTAAACTTACTAGTATTTGAGATTAATTTTATTCCCCCAACACACTTACTAAATATAATCCTTATAGTCCTGGTTAAAGCAATAAGACAAGAGAAAAATACAATAGGAAAGGAAGAAGTCAAATTTTCCATATTTATAAAAAAATAAATTCTATAAATAAGTGATGCTGAAATCCCTACTAGAAGCTCTAAGAATGAATAAACACATTCAAGAAAGTGGCAACCAAGATCCAAAATCAGGAGTTTTTCCATGTACTGTTAATGAACATGCAGAAAAGGAAAGCAGAAGAAGAACCCCATGTACCATAGCTTCACAAACTGAAATGAGATGCTAGGAACAAACCTTACCAAGAGAGTGAAAGACCCCCTACTACAAAACGTTTAAAATATTAAATAAACAACTAGAAGATGGTAAAAAAACAATTTGAATATTTATGAATTGTCAAAATAGTACTAATAGAGAAAATCATATTACCATAGTTGATCTACAGATTCAACTTCATCTCCATCAAAACTGCAATATCACTCCCTATGGAAATTGTAAAAATAAGTAAATAAATATGAACACTGCTGGAAGTGTCAAAATGCCATCATCCTTGACTTAAGGTCATGCCATAGAGCAATATTAACAAAACCAACATGGCAGTAGCACAAAAGCACACATGCAAGTCAAATGGGATAGAATAAGAGATATAGAAGTAAACCCAACAAATATGGACACCTTCTTTTTGACAAAGATTTCAAAACTGTACATTGGAGAAAAAATAGTCTTGTCAACAAATGATGTTGAGAAAATTGGTTAGTCACACATAGGAAGACAGATTTAGATCTGTAGTGTTTACTGTGTCCAAAAACCAACTAGCTTGAAGACTTTAATGTAAGCCTTGAAACTCTAAAACTGTTAGGGGAAAGAAATAGGAGACTAGTCTAAGATGGAGGAATGAGTAAGGGCTTTCTGGAAAGGATGCTAAAAGCTCTTCAAATAATACCACAGTGACAAATTGAATTGAATGGAATTTGAAAACAACAAAAACAAACAAACAAACAAACAATCAAAAACAATTGAGTAAAGAGAGATTCCACACAGTAGGAGACAATCTCTGCCTGACATACACCTGACATAGGTAATGTCTCAACTATATAAAGACCTCAAAAGCTATCTATAAATGGACTAAATGTAATGAGTAATCAGCTCTAAAAAGATGACATCAGAATGGTGAATAAGCATTCAAAAAAGCACTCAACATCCTTAGGCATCAGGGAAATCCAAATTAAATTATAGAGAGACTTCATCTCACTCCACCTTTAAAACAGCCATCACCAAGAAAACAACTTGGGCTGGGAGAGACTGCTCAGCGCTTAAAAGCACTTGCTGCTTTTGCATAGGACTTGGGTTCAGTTCTTAGCACATACTTGGTAGCTCACAATCATCATGAATCCAATTCTAGAGAACCTGATGCATCTCATGACCTCATCCATGGGCACTGCATATATGTGGTATATATACTACATACATGTAAGCAAAACAAACAAACACCTAAAATAAAATAAGCAAATCTTGTTTAAAAACTGTATAAACAAAACAAAAATATGTTAACAAGGATATGGAGAAAAGGAAAATCTTAAATTGCTGATGGAAATACAAACTGGTGCAGGCACCACAGAAATCAGCATGGAGGTTGTTCACAAAACTCAAAGAGGAACTACCAGATAGCCAGCTCTAACAACTTCTTGGTATATAACGAAAATACAGTAAGTCAACAAACCACAGACATAGGGGAATATCTATATTTGCTGCTGTACTATTCACAGTAATCAAGTTATGCAGCCATTCTGAGTGTCTGTCAACAGATGAATATATATAGAAAAATGTGCTCTATATGCACAATGAAGTTTCATTCGTCCACAATGAAGAATAAAGTGATGTCATTTGCTGGAAACTTGCTTCAACTGAAGATATCTTATTAAGTGATATTAGCCAGACATGGGAAGATAAATCATGTTTCCTTTATCTATGGGTCATGGAACTCTCTATAGATAAGTAAAAGCATATGTAGATACAGATGGTATAGACATGGGTATAGATGTAAGAATAAAGAAGAAATGACTGGGAGAAGATTATCAGGAGGTCTAAGGAGAGGAAATGGAAGTATGGGAATGGTCAAAGAACATGGCATACTTGAAAGAAAGGTCTTTATAAACCTAACACTATCTACAATGAATACACACTAATAGGAAATAAATATTGTGGCCATAAAAACTGTACTTGAGATGGAAAGGAAAATATTCATTGAAATGTTAAAAGAAAATACAGAAGTAGCTTTACAATTGTGCTGTTATAATGAATATAATTTTTAAAAAGCAGGAGGAAAAGATGGAAAATAATCAACATGGTGAAAGAGGTGTTTTAAACTCATGCGGTTAGCAATGACTTATTTTTTCTCTCCGGCCATAGCTTGTACATTTTGTGTTGGTTTGAAAGAATGCATCCCCCAAAAGCTCAAGAACAATTGGTCCCCAGTTGGTGGCTTTCTTTGTGAGGCAACCCAGTCTGGCTAGAAGAAGCCCATCACTGTGGTTAGGTTATAATAGTGTGGCCCCACTTCCAGTTCACTCTCTCTGCTTCCTGCTATGGTTGAAGACCTGATCTCCCAGTTTCCTGCTGCTTCTGGTTGATGCCATGACTCCCCACTCTGATAGGTTTTTATACTTCAAGAACAATAAGCCACACAAAGCTCAGCCTTCATGTTTTATGAGAGCTACATTAAAGTAACTAGTACACCTCTCATAATGAAATCTCAAATGGACCTATGTCCTTAATCTTCAAAATGATGAAACTGATCTTCAACTACAAAACAAAAAACAAACAAACAAACAAACAAAAACCTCAGTGTTCTCTCCTTTCCTGGGCTCATACACTGCTGTCAATTTTGAAACATTTTACTCTAAAAAAGAACCTGCTAATAACAGATTAACTTGAAATTTCTCCACATTGGTATGAGTCAGTCATATACTTAGTAAAGCTGTCAGCAAGGGCCTAAATAGGTTGGTTTGTATAACTTCTACTCTCACAGACAAGCTTAGGGACATCGTCCCTGGACTATTTTTGGGCCTATGAGGAGTCCCTTGGAGAGGCTTCAAATTCTGCCTGTGGTCAATGATGGCAAGATGCCATTCTAAGGTAAAGATATAACACTAGCCTTGGCATTCAAGAGTATTCAATGAAATTCCCAAAATGCAATCAGGTATATGCAGTAGTTACTAAATCAGCCCTATAGGGCTAGGAGCGAAAAGTCCAAAGTTTTTTGATTTAAACTCCTTCTTTTAAAAAGGCATCTGACTTCAGGGAGCTGGCTTACAATCATAACTCAATCTTCTATTCATGATGGAGAAATGAAGACATTTACATCTGTGGTGAAAAGAGGGAAGGAAAAAAGAGACAGAAAGCATGACTTTTATTTTTTGAGATTTTTTTTACAAGCACTAGATATTATGGCATTTTAGTAAGAAGTTCAGTTTCATTTAGGAACTGCCAACTAAACACATTAATCATGTGTCAAGCCTGCACTAGGTGATATAGGGTAAGGGAGAACAAGGTTCGTTCCCTGTGCTACAGAATGCCCAAGCTAATAGAGAATTCTAGGAGGCAAATGACTATGATCATACAGGAGACTTGTGTTGGATGAGCAGAAAGGCCTGTATTGTAAAAACACAGAGGGATACAGAAGGATATAGAGAAAGAAAATTCCAATGGTGAAAAGCTTGAGTAGCAGCAGCAGCAGCAGCAGCAGCATTGTGTATGTGTGATTGAGTGTGCATGCATGAAAGTACACCGAAACAACACACCTGACTAAAGCAAGTTAGAAAGTTCATTTGGTCTAAGTGGATGCAGTCCATTCTCATGGGAAAGGCATGGCAGTTGGTCTTCGAGGCAGCTGGCTATTGGTCTAAAATCTCAAAGGAAGGAGAGCCATGAATGCCTCTTTCTCAACCAGCTTCTTCTTGTCTTTTCTGTTCAGTTGAAGATCCCAATCTACAAAATGGTGCCACCTACGGTCAACATGGATCTTCCCACATCCATCAAATCTCTCTGGAGACTCCCTTCACAGATATGCCCAAAGATATGTCTCCTGGGTGGTTCTGAATTCAGTCACTTAACGTGCAGATTTGCCATCACAGGGAACTTCAGAGAACTGTTCACCTAGTCATAAACAAAGATTTAAAGCCAGGAAGTCTGGTGTCCAACCCACATTCCTAACCATGACAAGTTCTGCCTTCTGCATTAGCTACTATACATATGACTCAAGGTAGCTCGTATAGTTTACTGCCTTTCACATAATAAATACTTAGAAAATGTTAACTACTGTTAGTAATAGCAGGAGTAGCAACAGAAACAAACGTAATAGCAAAAGTAGCAACATAGTAGTAATAGTAGGAGTAACAGCAGAATGTAAAAAAGTTCACAAAAGGTAGTAGCTATTATTAGTCTGGGCTTAAAAACAATCTAACAAAGAAAACATGGTGGGTCCTGGTTTTTGGGTATGTTCTCCAGGAATTTAGCTTTTCTAGCACAAGAAAAGACTCATACTTAACCATGAAAATATCTGGTAATTTAGAATGAAAACTCACTATGCTTAAAATGAATTGTTGAATTTTTAAGAATAGTGAGTGGGTTTAGAAAAAGGTCATATCGTCGGTGTAGTGCTGAAGGATGTGCTTGCTCATTATGTCCTGATCTTCTCAAATGCATAACACCTTTGAAAGTAAGTACTAAGACTGGATCAGCCACTGATCACAACTGCTCTGCTAAACAGGCTACATCATCTCCCATCTGAAATGGGAGAACACTGAGGGTAGGAGGAGGCCAAGCCTCTGCTGCAGGACCTCCATAAAGTAAACCACAAAACCAGACTCTTATACAATACTGTGTGCTCTGCTAACTAGGCTGAACAATGGGACAGTGCCATGCAACATGAGCTAAAGGTGACACAAATGGGGACAAGAGAAGGAGCAGCAGAGGCTGAGAAAGAAGTTTCTAGAAGTAAAGCATCAGAAGTCTCTGTGCAGTCAGGATAGGAACAAAGTGCCAAACACTAACGTGAAACTGCTCCCACAGAGCTCCCCACAAGAGAAAAACCATGTACAGAGATCCACACTTAATTAAAATGGCTTGCTTTTTTAAGTTGCTTATGGTGTGTTTCTCAGTATGCAAGTCCAAAGTCGCACAATTATTTATTTTTGTTTTATTCCAAACTGTTTTCAAAGGAACAAAACAATATTTGAAGCCATGTTAAAAAGCCCATTTGATACCTACCCTACTTAAAACTCTTTTGAATAAGTGTTCAGCTAAAGCAATTCTAAGAGCTTCAGAATCAAAGTCATCTAGTCAATGAGCAAATTGAAATTAGGTTCCTACCTACTCCATAACAGACCAAGTGCTAAACACCACAGGCAGGACAATGGTCGTGCAAAGAATTTTTTTAAAAAACTGTGTGTAGGTTTTGTGTGTGCATGTGCATGGCTGTGTGTGTGTGTGTGTGTGTGTGTGTGTGTGTGCTTCATGCAGATTGAATCTGTGAATGCCTGTATGAGCACATGTAGAGGCTAGAACAGAACACTAGGTGTGTTTCTCTGTCATTTCGACTTCTTGCTTTGAGACAGGGTCTCTCCCTGAATGGGTAGCTCAATGCTTTTTGGCTCTGCTGGATGGCAAGGAAGAGTTCATGATCTGCCTGTCTCTAACCCCAATTCTACAGCCATCAGCGTGAGCAGTCTTGCCCACCTGCCTATGTAAGGGGCCAGGAGTTCAAACTTAGAACCTCATATTAGCAGTGCAAGTTCTGTTATCCATTGAGCCATCTCTTCAGCTCCATGAAGAGAGGTTTTGCTCTTCTTGAATTCATGTTGAAATTGAACAATAATTGAGAAAGACAGTAAATGAAATCTTAATAAATAGAATATTAAGAGATAAAGACACTTGTTGCTGAAATACAAAACGCAGTGATATAAAGAAGACTATCAGACTGAAGGCTTAAATTAGTCAGAATGGCTCTCACTGACTCTGGGAAATATCTTCAGATGTTTGAACTAAGATTGTCTCAAAAGGAGGAACTCACAGTGTGAAGGTCCAAGACAAAGAGAGCCAGCTGGAAGGAACAGGTAGTACAAAGGCCTCACCATAGAAGAGAACTTGGGGGTTTGAACAACATAAAGAAAACCAGTTTGTCTAGATCACAATGTGCCAGAAGGAAGGTGGTGGGAGATGAGATCTAGGACATAGAGACTAGATCAGGAAGGATCCAGTGCCCACAGTATGGGAAGATTTTTATTTTTTTTGAAAGCTGTGAGAGGATGATGCAGAGATCAGAGAAAGAGTTTCTTCTTAATGGGAATGCTTCTATTTGGCAGGTGCATAGAGACTTGCTTATATGTATTGAACAAAGGAAGGTTAAAAAAAATCAAGAAGGTGTTCTTGTAGCTCAAATGGAACAGATTGGGAAGGGAAAAACAAGAAGAGACAACAAACAAACAAACAAACAAACAAAACAGATGGTATGGGTATATTTGAAGCAAATCTGAAAGATCTAAAAACTGTCTTCAAGCTGAAATGAAGAGATCTAAGTGCTAAAATGAATACAGTGTGCAAGAGAACAGGGCAAATCTAAAGAGATCACGGGGACTAAGATAAAGGAATTTCATACGGGTAGTGACAACCAATGAAATACTGAGTCTAATGGTGACCAAGACAAGGTGTTGAGATGTTGACAAAGAATTCAAGAGTTATGTTTAGGCATAATAAGAAATAATCATTTGCCTTGAACTTGAAAATGTCATGTAGGTATTGAAAATTACAGTGCAGAATTCAAAGGGCAGGGCTGAGTAGAGAGCTGCAGTTCTGCTTTTGACATGTAGCTGGCAAGTCAGTCACGTATTAAGCTAAGACACATTGACTTGAGGGGAGCACAAAGGGTGAACTGTGTCTGAGTGGACACTGAGAATGTCTCTTCATTTGTAGAACAGAGATCACAGATACCATTAGTGTAAGATTCACACATTAACCTCCGTAGATAGATAAGTCTCAGACTATCTGACAGCAGACCCTTGGTCCATCACACCACCATATCGAAATCCTTCTAAAGCCAGTTTCCCAAGGAACAGCCTACTTCATTGATGTTCAAAACAAGGCTCAGTACTCAGTCTGGTCTTGACTCACACTTTTTCATTATCTCAAATCTCCCTGATTTCACCAAACACACAAACATGTACAATCCTCCTGTCAGCTCGTCTGTGCTGCTGAAAACTCAAGTCCTTAAAAAAGACTTTTCAAGCCCCTAACCTGACGCATATGACCCCAGGGAGTTATGGTTGGCATGCACCAGGCTATATTACACAAGGTCAAATAAGCTGGCAGTTGACTTCCTTTGGCTAGAACAAATAGTTACTTCCTTTAGAGCCATGGGCCAGTGCCTAGTAGGTAAGTGGCAAGCAGGCAAGGAGTCTTCAGTCTATGGGGTACTTAAGGATACTAACATACACACTGCCAGATATGCTACCTTTCCCATGTTGCATTGCCTAAAAGAAGTAGGTAGTATCTGTAGTGACTACTTTGTGCTAGGCACTTGGACAAGTACCATGAAAGATGCATTATCTTATGTAATTCCTTCAATTAATAGAAGGATGTTCATGCTTACCTCAATGCTTAAGTTAAATGAGAAGAATTAGAATTATGGAGATTATACCATTGTCTAAGGCTAAATGACTAGGAAGTCATATAAATTTAAGTGTGGATTTACAGTGTCTCTACTGTGCACAGTAGTCCATAGGATCTGCCTTAACTATTCCTAAATTTATATCAGCAGCATGAACCTCTGCCATGACTACAGGGGGGAATCAGGATGAGTTCTAGTTTCATATCTGTTGCTAATGAGTTAAGTAAGTGATTTACTACAGTAAGTGATTTATCTTTTCTGGGCCTTTGTTTCCCTAGAAATTTCAGCCACTGTGACATTCTTATGTGTAAGATCTTATTTCAGTCTTTCTTGGATACTTGAAAAATCACTGACCATCTTTCCATCAACAGTTACTTGAAAACAAACCTGTTGCTTCCAGGAGACCGGTGTCCCTACAGTGATGCTAGTGATGATGTAATAACTTGCTTTTACCCAAGCAGAAAATATGTGACTTTTTTTCTTTCTCTGTCTGATTGCCTGTCTGTCTCTATCTAGCTCTGTTTCTCTCTCTGCCTGTGTGTGTATTCATCCTCTATATTACCATACTTATTATTATAAAAATTTATTATTACAATTTCCATTCCCATAGTAGTCAGGGGATGAGTTTCATTTACTACCAATTTAAAGAAGAAAAAAGAAAGAAAGTGAAAACAGAAGAGAAAAAGAAAAGGAAGGGGGATGAAGAGAAGGAATCAAAGAAGAAAAATTCTCCCAAAGAAGGGTCATTATTATGAAAGAAAACATTTAAGACCATGGCTCCTGAGTCTAGAAGTGTTCAGAAACACAGACAGTCCCAATTTTTTTTCCATCCCCTGAAGATTGATAATCCTCAGTGACTAGGGGTAAAGAAGTCATAAGTTACAGTTATAGAACCAGACAGATGTGGGTTATTAGGAGTACTATTTATTAACCTTGAGCTATTTAGGCTTTCTATGCCTCACTTTCTCTAAAGAAAAACAAAACAAAACTTCCTTCAAGAATCTGCTCCGACAATGAACATAAAACCCTTCACAGAGGTCTAAGCCACTCATCTATCAAGTAGAGTTGACTTTTGTTTCCACTAAGTTTTGGTTCCTGGAAATGTGACTTGCAAACTCTCATCTGGGGTGTGAGGCCAAGAGCACAGGTTAAATTCAGCTCTGCCTTTTCAGAGCTGTATTTTAAGCAGAATGCCCTGGCCCACTCATGGAAAAGGACAGGGTAGGGGCTAGAAGATCCTCCTGGTTCTAGTACACATTGTCTAGAGATCTTCACAGAGGCTAACACTCACTTGACTGGTCACTTTAGAGGACTTAAAAAACCCCAAGGCTTCCTGAATTGCACAGGTCCTGCTAGAGCTAACAACAAAATTTTCAAAAGAGTCAAGTCAGGAGGTTGCCCTCTGCACCTGAGAGAAACAGGATTCCTGTCATCTTGCAGAATAGCAGCAGCGGGCCCTCTTGCAAGTTCAGAACCAGAATGAGAGTGAGTGACATCACAGATCCTTGTCCCACTCATAGTTTGGTAGCAGATTAACCATCCATGTTCATCACCTGGAAGCCCATGATGTAACTGGGGACTGGATGAAAGGTCAGCAGCCTTAGACACTCTAAAAAAAATAGGTGTTCCAGAGCTAGGAGATCACAGGATCTCTACTCTTCATGTCTCTGGTGTCTCTGCCCTAGCATGGACCAAGACAGAACTCAAAATACCACCAGGAGTACTTGGGTCAGTGACCCAAACACAACATATGGCTTTCAAATCTTGTGAGCTGTCTGTTCAGCATTGCTCACTGTACATAAACCTTTCATTCATTCAGGATGATCGCACATACTTAGAACAAGTCATCATTGCTAGGTGCTAGGAAACAGAAGTATAGCATCAGTCTTTCTTGGCCAGGAGGCTCATTGGCAACACAAGTGCTGGTCACTAAGGCTTCTGTTGTAGATTGTTCCAGTTAAACTGGCTCTCTACAGGAACATGTCTTAGTTCTCCCTTGTCCTTTCATGACCCTACTCCTCAGGCACTAGTCAAAGCCCTGCTTAATAAAGCATTCAAGATGTTAATAGTTCCTTTGGGGAGGGGTGATTGTCAATACAGATCAAGGCCAAAGTATGACTATGAGCCTCTCCTCAACCCAGGCAGCACCATATTTGGCAATTTATAACATGTGGTTTACTATCTCATTTGATAGTTAGAATCAAACTCAGAAGACGAAGTGGACAAAGGTGAGGGCTCGCTTGCTCTCTCTCTCTCTCGCTCTCTCTCTTTCTCTCTCTCTCTCTTCCTTTCTTCATTTTTATCTTATCAATTAACATTTGTGAAAATCTACCTGTAGGATAAATTGGTCTGTTCAATTGGTGGTGGGGAACCAAACTTACATCTCAGGCTTCAGATTCAGGCAGGGCTCACTGATTAACTCTGGTAAGTATCATCTTTGTGAGCATTATTTCCATAAACATGGAAATGGAAACAATCACTACTATATTCTTTTTATGATAGCTTTTGATGGTTTTGTTGTTTGTAGTTATGTTTTGAACTGGTTCTCATGTACCCCAGATTGGGCTAGAACTATATTACATCCTTACAGGTGACCTTGCACTTCAGATCTTTCTGCTTCCACTAGCATGCACCAAAATGACTAATTCATGTAGAGCTGGAGGTTGAACACAGGGTTTCATACATCCCTGGCAAGCATTCTACCAACTGAGCTAAGTCCTTAGCATCTACATTCTTGTTAAATGAAACAATATAGATTAATAGTTAATTGATTCATCAATATCCCAGAATGGTATATATTAATAGCAAGAATGAACATCACGGTGTAATAAGATGAGAACATTTTGAATGGGCTGCCTCCCATCATAGTGAGGAAAACATTTGAGAAATGCCTGAAATGTGTTTTACATCAGAAACATTTAGTTGTGGGTAGAAGGGTAGTCTGTTGACATGTGTGATTTATTTGGGCCAACATACTGACACAGATGGGTTTCACTCTTGAATCTGCTTGTTCTTGTAATTTTCTTCTTACTCATCAAAAAAAAAAAAAAAAAAAAGTTTCTGACATGGCCTGAACATTTCCGCTAAATCATTCAAAACTATGACATTTTAAGAAATCATTTGCACTTTCATCTCCCCTTGGTTCCACATCTAATTGGGGCTGACTGCCTGCCTTAGTGAATTCTCACACATATTTCTTGCAGTGAATTTTTATCATATGAGGGAAGGATCACTCTCTCTAGCCAAACCAGGGACAGTGAAGACACCTGGAGGTCCTGTTGTACGATTGACTTTAACAAGGACCTCTAGAAGATCAAAGGTGAAAGAGGTCTTCAATGTATATATGCATTCTATAGTATAAATAGTCTCATCATGACCAACTTCAAATTATCAAGACGATATCACTGAACACCTAATGTTCAAACAGTAAGAATAACTGTTTTCCATTGCATATATGCAATGCATAGTAATGACCTCAACATTATGGCTTAAAGTAAAGAAAAATGACAAGGACAAGTTTTCAACATTCACTACCTCTATCTTCAATATAATTTACTTCCCATTTTCTATAGTTCAATTTTAACATTGTCAGGATTTAACAAGCAGTCTGAAAAATTCCTTTAAAAAAAATTAACAGCCAGCCCAGGTGTGCATCAGGACGCCCCTGTGTAAAATAAAAGGAGCACCACAAGCCATTCAAGCCTGCTGCAAACTAGGGTGTGACCCGAACCACCTGGTTTGCTTTTATAAGGCTGTTCCCTCATATGTAAAGTAAGTGAGAATCTCTGCTCTCAGAAGACATATGTGGCAGAGGACAGCCATCAGAGGAAAGGCCCTTGGGCCTGAGGGTATTCGATACCCCAGTGCAGGGGAATGCCAGGGTGGAAAGATGGGAGTGGGTGGCTGGATGGGTGGGGGAGCACACTCATAGAAGCAGTGGGAGGAGGGGATGGGGAAGGGTACAGAAGGGGAGACCTGGAAAGGGGAAAACATTTGAAATGTAAATAAATAAAATATACAAGTTTTAAAAAAAAGTGAGGTACAAAATAAATAAATAAATAAATAAATAAATAAATAAATAAATAAATAAAAGGGAGTCATTGATCTCCACACAAGTACATCCCAGAATTTTAAAATAAATGCAGATTTCAAGTACTGTTTTAAAAGATGTAGATGTGTGTGATGAAGAATTTAGATGTTGCTCCCAAAGGGTAGTATACTCAACTCAATAGGGACATACCTGATTTTAGGTGGTCTGTGACTACCTATTTTTAGTTGTAATAGTTTTATATTTGCTTTGGAGAGTTTTACTCTGTATATGTATAACATGAAATCTTCTTACCTTCCTATTTCAAATATGTCATGACTTATACATACACAACTTTTCTAACCAAGTATATTTATTAAAAATGAAAAATCATTTCATTTCAGTAAATAATAAGACAGACAATGAATTGTTATTGCAGAAAAGGACATGAGTGTTCCATAAATGACAGAAGTTTGTAGAACAGATTCTATAGAAACGAACTTAGCTCAGTTGGTATAATGCTTGCCAGGCATGCATGAAACCCTGTGTTCAATCTCCAGCTCTACATGAATTAGTTATGTTGGTGCATGCTAATGAAAGCAGAAAGATCTGAAGTGCAAGGTCACCTTTGAGGATGTAATGTAGTTCTAGCCCATTGTACATTGTACATGGTGTCATACAGCACAGGGAATGGAGATGGGAAATAGAAATGAGAATCTGTACAGATTTCTACAATCACTGCTTAGACTTGAGGAGTCACTAGGTGAGCAAGAGAGAAGGGAGAGGAGCAGTGGAATGTTGGTCATGTAGCACAGAGAAGTTATTCAGGTCTCCATATAAAGCCTATCACCTGGAGGGATTTCTGTCCATGAAAGATCAAGAACTATGTCTATAAGGCAAAGGACAGGATCTTCCTAGTGAACGATGTTCCAGAAGTTAAGGCAGGCCAGATTTTGATGTCACAGACATCTTTCATTCCTTGGTTGTTTTGTACTCCTCATCTTTCATTAACCTCTATGAATGGTATAAAGTATTGATTGGGTTTCATTTTTATGCATGCGTATAATACATTTTTATTATATTCACCCTTCTGTTGCTATTTCTTAGCACCCTTGCTCCTTCCTCTTTCCTTTCTTCATATCCTTAATAATCTCTCTATTTTAAAGCCCGTTGCCTCTTTTTCAAGCCCAGCTAATACCACAAATAAAAGAAAATATGTGATATTTGTCAACGAGACCAGCTTACTAATCTTACCCTGATGTTCTCCAGTTCAATCCATTTTCTTTGTCATTTTCAAATAGCATAATTTCAATCATGTTTATGAAACCATAAAATGTATAGTATATATACCTCATATAACTTTTTCAGAGGTAAATGGTCCCTTAGAAAATAAATAATATCCCCAAGGGACAACCCAGAACTCATAGAAAAACCAAGGAACATAAATAAGGTAAAAATTCTCTCTCTCTCTCTCTCTCTCTCTCTCTCTCTCTCTCTCTCTCTCTCTCTCTCTCTCTCAGAATTTATGCAAAGAAACGTAAGAATCAAGTCTTCTTAACTTAGATTTTGATTGTAAAACTGATAATTCACTCTCTTGCAAAAAGATTCTTTGATGACTTCTCGTGAGTCCATGTAACATTTTACTATAATCTATAAACCTATTTGTGAGAGAACTACCTCCCCTGTGTTCCCCCTGCATGTGTCCCTCATTCTAGCCACACTGGTCAGATCCAGTTTCCCCTGTTCTTCATTCTCTTCTACTCTAAGATCCTTATGCCTACAGTTCCCTCTATCTATGGTGTACTTCCTAACCCCATACCAGGCCCCTGATGACTTCCACCTTCCTCAAAGAAACCTTTTGTGACCACTGAAAGAAGGGCAGGGCATAAAATTACATCCTACTGTGATATCCCCTAAATTCCTTTAATGGCACTGACCATAAAGAACCTTCCCTGATAATTATATGATTAGCATCTAAATACCTACCTGGGCTGGAAATTCCCTAAGACTTAGGAGTCTGCTGACATGATCATCTTAAACCCTTAGCTACTAGTATAGACTTTAATTTTGATGGGCAACCAGGAGATAGTTTTCCAGTGAAGATATTTTATGCAATAGAGGACTAATAGGCATATTTAACAACAACCTGATTTTATCCATAAACATGAATGTTTATTCATTTTTTTTTCACTCCTACTTTGAAGCTAGTCCAGTAAGAAAACTCATCCGGCAGGGCTCCAGTACTATAGTTGAAGCTAAGAATCTAGCAGGAGACAAGAAATAATGCTTTAGAGTTTATAATAGTTACATGAAACAGACTTGAATTGTGATTGATACCTGCGATACAGGTAGCCTGAGAAGACAGGACCTATGGTAGGTATCAACTCATGGGGCAGGACCTTGATCAAATCTTGCCTCCTTAACTCTCATTTCCCTGGAATCTTGAACACAGTCATTTGAAGGATTTTCTTTCTCGCCGATGTCATCCTGGAAATGACTCTGCTCTTTTGGTCAAGGTCCACTTGTGTGCTTCCAATGCTAATAACTAAAATTACTCTGAAAAAGAGTTAAGAACTACATGAGTTTATTTTATTTAGGAGACAGGAGTGTCAAAAATGTTTATAAATAAACGGAGAATTTTTAGTTTATACCTGGGGGTGGAGAGAAAGGTAAGCATCATTAACAGTGCAAGTGACTTGCAGTTTCTTTTATTGGAATTCTCTTCCCACTGTCAAATTAGCTCTAGTCTTGAGGGGCATCAATATGCTAAAAGTGAAGCATTAGCATTTGCCCTTTAGCCTGACTGGGGGTCTTCTTGATCAGTGCCACCACAGCACCTTTACATGGAGAGAAAGTCTGGCTTCTTTCAAGGGACAGAATTAAGTTATTGAGAGATTCAAAGTAATTGCAGTTCCCACAGAAAGAAAGTAAGCTCCCAGCGACCAACATCAGTCCTTGTCCAAACCTAGAGCTCTTCTACTACTTTGCAACATCACATTGATACCACACATACGGCGGTCTACTCATATGTTGTTTCAAGGGTTCAAAGCTGACCATGGGTTCTCTAGACCATGGAAAGACTCCATCTTACATGTTAATGGATTTCTAGCAAAACCTAGGGTCTACCTTTTATAGGAAACCCCAAAGCCTTTTCACATCTTCCTCATTATGGACTTTCCACTGTGACAGTTTCCACTCATAAATCAAGGCCTAAGTTTCCACTGGGATTGGTAAGGTTGGTATCATCAGATAGTGCTCAAAAGCATAATAAAAGTTGGTCAGGTATGGTGGCACAAGTTTGTCATCTGGCACTTGGCAGTTAAAGAAGAGATAACCACTGCAATTTTGAGGCCAGCCATAAAAAACAGTTACATGTTGTTTATGGGGTTTGACCTGATAGTGTCACTTCTAGCAATATACCCTTGATGTGCTCAAAGATCCATGTTTATATTAAAGAATGCTCACTAACACACTAAGAAACTTAGAAACTGTTAACTTCTACTTTAATATCATATTTCAGTAAAAGATCATGCAACCATACAAATGTTCTATGTTATTAAATATGATTTTTTTTTACATCTAGGAAAGATACATTATTAATAGATAAAATACAATTAGAAAACAAGATGATCAATAAAATTTTATAACTCTTTTTTAAGTGTATGTAGTTACACAATAAAAATTCTGGAAAAATATAGGTCCTATGACTAGTAGTGTTGGAATCTAAGACCCCCATAGCTTCAAGCTAATTTTGATAGTTCCTACAGATAGTTCTGAAAATGTCTCTATAAACTATGGAATATTATGAAAATATTTAAATTAGGGGGGTAGGACTGTGAGAAAGATGAATGATGGAGAAGAGGAAAAATATTGAAGAACAAAGGTCTTAAAAGGCTTTTCATGAATCTTAGCAAGGTCTAAGCAACCTTAAGCCAAATAGACTTGTAATTGGCACACATGATTTTGATCATTACAAGAGAATCAAAACACAAAGAAGACATAAGTATACTATGCAGAAAATATCTTGTCTGTCAGTGAGTCTTCTAGAAATAATTTCTTGGAAATGAAAGTCCATTGTGTACTTCCAAATGGCATCTTGAGCTCACAGAGAAGGTATATTTTTCTTTTCTGAGTCCCTGAATCTTCACCCTCTGTCTAGCCATTCTAACTAGGGCTCCACACTGACTCTGAACTTGATTCCAATGCCAACATTGTACTTCTAGATGGCAAGGAATGGTTAAATATGATGCAGAGGTAACCAGGAAACCTACTTTGCATCAACATGTACAATGATTGTGTGATTCACCAGAGGAATTCTCTACCAAAAGGTAATCCCATGTTCCACATTATCTTCTTGACCATGAAGGAATTCACCCCATTTTATACAGGATGTTAGTATACACCACAGCTAGAATCAAGAGGACAGACCTGGCTTTCCTAGCTTGAGACCCTTCTTTCACACTATTGTGTAACTGTATAACAAATGGCTTAATGTAATATTAGTGTTTGTATTTCAACAACACTGATGAACAAATGGTCAAGTAGAGTTCCTACTCACTCACCAAAGTATTAATTCTCTATCTGGTCAATCGGGGGAAAAATGCTCCCTTAAGAAATTTTAAATCCATGTAGCACACTGTTTTGAACTTCATCTCTTCCTACTCTGGTCCTAAGAACTGGGCAAAAAAAAAAACCAGCTTCATATATATTGACAGGGCCAACACAAGACTAGTACAATCAACATTTGATCATGGAAAGGGGATGTACTCATAGGGCCCTTCCATGTCCCAAGAACTGTCTATTGACAGTTGATGGCTACTGTGGGAAGGAATTCATTGTCTTTACCTGAGCCCTATATGTTCACACTCATGTTCAACATGACAGCTCTGATGAAATGGGATACAAAATCAAATCAAATCAAATCAAATCAATATAAAAATGGAGGGGGAGATTTGCTGGAAGGAGAGAAGGTTGATGGGGAAGGGTAGAGTGAGTAATGGTGAATGTAATAAGAATGCAGTGTGTGTTTGTGTGTGTGTGTGTATGTGTATGACAGAAAGAAAGACATTGTCAAAGAAGAAATTAATAATTTAAAAATTATAATGTAAAAAATCCTGTATGTATTGATTGTACGAAACTTTGTTTCTTAGAAACCACTTTACTGTAAATGTCACATAAGTTAACTGAAATGTGCATTTTAGCTTTATTTCTATCACCAGGTGATACAAATGCTACTAATCATAGCATTCGTGGCTGTTACAATTAAATCTAAAAAATTGTAGTGTGCTAAACACACACTAGATATTTGTACTAGATAATGTACAGTTCAAGAGGGAAGGTATCCATCTTCAGTCAACCCTCTGTCTACCTCATTCCATTTTCTTTCACTCAAGGCTCCCAAAGTAAGTGGGTCATTTATGTCTGTTTCAAGATGGAAGTCAAGAAACATAATAGGAGAGAAGATGTTCAAACTTCCTGTGTCAGATCATTGGGGACCCTTTGCTTAGTCCAATGGATGGCTGTGAGCCTCTACTTCTATATTACACAGTCAGAGCCTCTCAGGAGACAGCTATATCAGGCTCCTGTCAGCTAGCACTTGCTGGCATACACAATAGTGTCTGGATTTGATGATTGAATATGGGAAAGATTCCCAGGTGGAGCAGTCTCTGGATTGTCCTTCCTTTAGTCTCTGCTCCATAGTTTGCCTCTGCAACTCCTTCCATGGGTATTTTGTTCCCCCTTTTAAGAAAGAATGAAGTATCTACATTTTGGTCTTGAGTTTCTTGTGGTTTGTGAATTGTACTTTGTGTATTCTGATCTTCTGGGCTAATATCCACTTATCATAGAGTGCATACCATGTGTATTCATTTGTGATTGGGTTACTTCACTCAGGATAGTCTCCAGATCCATCCATTTCCCTAAGAATTTCATAAATTCATTATTTTTAATAGCTGAGTAGTACTCCACTGTATAAATGGAGTACTACATTTTCTCTATCCATTCCTCTGTTGAGGGACATCTGGGTTGTTTCCAGTTTCTAGCTATTATAAGTAAGGCTACTATGAACATAGTGGAATATGTGTTCTTATTACATGTTGGAGCATCTTCCAGGTATATGCCCAGGAGTGGTATAGTTGGGTCCTCTGGTAGTACTATGTCCAGTTTCCTGAAGAACTTCCAAACTGATTTCCAGAGTGGTTGTACCAGTTTGCAATCTCACAAGCAATGAAGGAGTGCTCCTCTTTCTCCACAACCTCTTCAGCATCTGCTGTCACCTGAGGTTAGGCAATCTTATCTTAGGCAATCTGACTGGTGTGAGGTGGAATCTCAGGGTTGTTTTGATTTGCATTTCTCTGATGTCTAAGGATGTTGAACATTTCTTTAGGTGCTTTTCAGCCCTTTGGTATTCCTCAGTTGAGAATTCTTTGTTTAGCTCTGTACCCCATTTCTTAATAGGGTTATTTGATTCTCTGGAGTCTAACTTCTTGAGTTCTTCATATAAATTGAACATTAGCCCTCTATTGGATGTAAGACTGGTAAAGATCTTTTCCCAATCTGTTGGTTGCTTTTTGTCCTATTAACAGTGTCCTATGTGTTACAGAAGCTTTGTAATTTTATGAGGTCCCATTTGTCAATTCTTGATCTTACAACATAAGCCATTGGTGTTCTGTTCAGGAAATTTTCCCCTGTGCCCAGTCTTTCATACTTGCATCCAGAGCAGCACTATGCCTATACAAGAATGCCTATACAGAATAATGATGCAAAAAAAATTTGACTGCCATCCCAGGATCTCAGGATCTCTCTTCTTACAAACTACATTTTTTTCTTTTTCTTTTTTTTTCTTTTTCAGAAGAGAACAGAAGAACTTTAATAACAGCAATTGAAAGACAAAAGACTCATCCAAATATCCCTGAGTTAGTTTGAAAATTATACTCACCAAAGTCATATTCCTTGTTCTGCTCAGATAATTTGGGGTTTTCCCCTCAACAGGAAGCCTACTAATTAGTGATATTGTTGGTATTAATCACTGTAGCTTATCTCTCCTCACCATGAACTTTAGCTGAATTGAAATTTCATGAAGGAAAGAGGAAGAAGTGGAGGGAAGAAGAGAAGACAGAATGGGAGGGAGGGAAGGAAGGAAGGACAGGAGGAGGGAAGGACAGAAAGAGGAAGGGAGGGAGGGAAAAGAGGTATAGTAAGGGGAGAGAGCAGTTTCCCGTCTTCATGTCCTATCATTCAGTGGACAGCTGCTACAGGCATTTAAAATTCATCTCCCTGTTCTACCTATAGTGACAATAAGCAGCTCCAAGTGATGAAGTTCTTGAGTATTTCAAACCAGGTTATAACTCCCTTCCACAATCTGGTTCAGTAAGAAAATATGCATAAGGCTAGATAACAAATTATCATTAATTCCTATAAGAAGAGATTCAAGTCTCATGAACATTTGAGTTTACTTCAGAGGGAGAAGCTGGGCTATAGAAATTTTTTCACCATTTCCAGTAGATTTCATGACTACAAGCATAAAGGAAATGTTTCCATTAGTAAAATACCTTAACTCTGCTCTACCTGACACTCTTGGTGTGAGGGAGCACAAGTGGAAAACAAGTGGAAGATATTCCTTTAGCATGGTTGCCTGAAATGAAGTACTTTCACTGCCCTGTTCCCTAAACCCTCATCCGGAGTCCAATAATCACAGCCCAGTACCAATAAAGTTACAGGAGATAGATGCATAGGTGGCTAGTAGGAGCACAAGTGTAGCAAGCAGTTTTGTTTAAAATCCGATTGGGGTTCATTGTGTTCCTCTTTTTTGGAGTCAGTGATTGAATTTCTGATACCATTTCAAAGGAAAAATAATTATATAGAATTTCTATTGTAGAACTGTTTATGACTGAAGATGACAATAGGAATTGACTAAGTTAATTTTACATGTAGAAGACACCAAAGGTGTTTAAGATTATAGATTGATTTTATATATATATATATATATATATGTATATATATATATATCAAAGGAGAGCTTTAGTTCCTTTCACCTGCAAAGTATTACAAGTTGTAAATTAATAAACTGTACTTTTATAAACCTCCTGTGTGAGTGAAAGTTTTTTTTGTTTGTTTGGATTCTGTTTTTCTGTTTTGTTTTGTTTTATTTTGTTTGTTTTTTGGTCTGGAAGAGTATTTGTTTCTATGCCCTTTCTGAATAGCTAAAGTGATATACCTTGATTTCTTTTTCTTTTAAGATTTATTTTATGTACATCAGTATACTGTGGTGTCTTCTGACACACCAGAATAGGTCATTGGATCCCATTACAGATGGTTGTAAGCCACCATGTGGTTGTTGGGAATTGAACTCAGGATCTCTGGAAGAGCAGTCAGTGCTCTTAACCACCGAACCTTCTCTCCAGGCCCCATACCTTGGTTTCTAAAGCTAAAATATTTTAATGATCAAATTTAAGAATGGGTTGAAATTGAACTTAGATAGGAGTTTGAAGGTAATGCCATTTTACAATGGCACAGATTCACACTTAAAATACTATGTTAAATGGAGTGAGGCAAGGAAATTTTGTTAATACATTTTGATTAAAAGACTTAAATATGATATTTATATATTTGTCCTTGTTTCTAAAGTCTCTTCAGGAAAAATTATTCTTAGGGAGATGCAAACACATACGCAGGCACACACACACATTGGAAGCATCATCTGATTGGCATCTCTACTTTCTCATATCTGAAAAATGACTCCAAACTCATAAGGTTACATGAAGCCTGGTGGTAGCCATGGAACCCATGGAGTCTTCCTGCTTCGTGCTGTGATCTGAGAGGAAAAAAATCAGGCACAGAAGATCCAAGCCAGGCCTCTCTTTCTACATTCATGTTAGATATCCCTAGAAAGAATTTTACAGTCTGAGAAAATGCCAGGAATCTGAAAGATTATCACATATGTTTCCCTACGTCTAGACTTTGAGTATACATACCCCTGGCAGATAGGCTGAGCCACCCCACGGCAGGCTGAGTCAAGCCTTCTTTTACCAACAATCCCCTTATGGCTCTTACAGGTAGAATGTGGTTTTGTTTCTCTTTTGGTAAAAGTAGCACTGAGCCTGTCTTAGGAGATTGCTTCTGTGTCATTCTAAGAACATCTCTCTCTCTCTCTCTCTCTCTCTCTCTCTCTCTCTCTCTCTCTCTCTCTCTCTCTCTCTCTCTCTCTCTCTCTCTCTCTCTCTCTCTCTCTCTCTCTCTCTCTCTCTCTCTCTCTCTCTCTCTCTAATATTTAATCACATTGTCTGCCCCTGTACTTTTTGTTCCCAAGAGTTTGTTGTTTCTTCCAGAGTATGATACATATCAAAGATCCTGTTTGCATGTGGTTCAACTCCAGCTCCTAATGTCAGAGTGCTTTCAAAGCTTTAGATCCAGTGTTGATTTGGACAATGGATCTTTGCCTTAAGCAAGAGACTTCATTAGTTTAGCCTAGACCGCCAAGATTGCAAGTTGTTAAGGGAGTGTTGCAGGGAAGCATATATAAGCGTCAAGCCTACTGGTACAATTTTGCCCATCAGAGGAATGTAGACAACTTTTGAAAACATTTCTAGTTGTTCTACTAACTCTAGGGGAGTGGGAAAGGGAAGAGGTGGGTTGAGCACAGCCAAGAAGTAGAAACTAGGAGGCTCTTCATTGCTCTGCTAGGTTGGTGGTTCTCAACCTTCCTGTGCTGCAACCCTTTAATACAGTTCTTCATGTTGTGGTGGCCTCCAACCACAAAATTATTTTGCTACTGTTATGGACTGTAATATAAATATCTGCCTTTTCCAATGGTCTTAGGTGACCTCTGTAAAAGGTTTGATCAACCTCCAAAGGGGTCAAAAACCACAGGATGAGAACCACTGTGCTAGACACACTCTGCCCTACTGGACAAGAATAGCAAAGAGCTGGATGACCTAAAATGATAATTCTGAGAATGAGGCTGAGAAACCTGGTCATTTTCAAAGTTAGGTAAGCAGATGTTTCCAGGAGAGATAGGCCTCTTGCTCAGGGCCCAGAGGAGTTTCTGACTTGGTAGGGTCAAGGCAGGGTCAGTAAATTTGCATTTCTCACAAGTTTGAAGGTAATGCTGATGGTGACTTTTTTGAGGGGACCAAAGTCAGAGAACTGACTATCGGGGTGTCAGAAAGCATTCCTACACAAATGACAGGTTTATCAGATACCAAGGGAGAAGATACCGTTTGCTTAGCAGTTTGTGAGAAAAGCCTAGAAATAGAAAGCTAAGTCGTTGAAATCAAGGAGCTGAAATCAGAGCACAAACAATTCAGTGACATTGGAGAGGGGTCTAGGTTGTTTAAGGATAGTAACCAAGGCGCTTTAGAGAGAAAACGTGCCCAGGCAGTTGAGGTAGAGAGGCAAAGCAAGGCATGTTGCCTCCAGTTTCCCATATTAAAGGAACATGTCTGTAACCTGCCCTAGTTTCTAAACATAGGTTAGCTTTAGACTACTCATGTGATCAAGGATGAATTATTTACCTTCCACAAGCCTCAGTTGTCTCACCTGTAAAATGGGAACATACAGGGCCAGTTCACTAGACTCTCCTGAGAATAAATGAGATCACATTCATAAAAGTGTCCAGCACAGGGGAGGGCTCAATGAATGTTAATTTCACTTCTATTAAGGCTAAATGATGAAAGGGCAAGGGGCTCCTCCAGCGTCTTATTTGCATCTCAAAGAGAACCCAGCAAAGCATGATGTCAGCATCCCAGTTCTGTCCAAAGAGCCCTGCATCACCAGTGTGTGCCAAACCTGCGCCAGGGCCTGCTGCTGGCATGTTCAAGTGCAAATTAGGCAACTGTCTGCCCACACAAAAATGCTACAAAGCTAATGCTAGGCTTGTAGATACCATCACAGAGCTCAGGCCAAAGTTACCTCATTTATAGATGTTTGGATACTTCACAGGCCCTTTTACCATTTCCCTTATTGTTTTGTAGCCTGACAATGGCTAGGAGAAACTGCACTTAGAACCACAGTAAATAATAATACTTAGCACTTAAATAACATTTGCCATCTTCAAAGCCATTTGAAAACACACATAAATTAAGATGTACCCAGCCCCAGCCTTGGGAAAGTGTTATTATCTTTGTTTCTTCAAGACAGCAAAGAGGATGAGGTAATGCACTTGCCCAAAGCCTATGGCCAGTTGGCATCAAAAATGGGCTGCTTTAATCCAGTCCAGGCATTCCAAGGAGGCCCATTCCAGAGTAATGTGGATGTGGACTCGTCCCTAGGCCATAGGGGATACATTGAGTTTGAGGGAAGGAGGATGCTTCACATTTCCAGTCACTCTCAGAAGCTCCAGTGTCTACAGACATCCCCAGAGTCATCCAGATTAGACCTCCATGGATACTTTTGGCCATTCTTGGCTCCAGAACGCTCATATTCTGCAACCTCCCAGAAAACTACATTAACGTCATAATCTTTTCTGCGTTTCATAATTATGTAATTTAATAGTGATAATATCTCAAAGTGTCCTCATCTGTAAACTGGGGAGATAATGACCCCCCAGGATAGCTGTGAGGACGATATATGGGAAGTGCCAGGTGGGTAGGCAATCCACGCAAGCAAGATTTCTTTATTGTGGTATGATTGACGTCACTGCCATTGTACTTATTTTATTATTTATGTAAGCACCCCATGTATTCAATCTTAGGGGGATCCTAACAGCCCTCTCGTGAAGACCAGCAGGTAATGCCATGCCCTGAGGAAGCCTAGAGAAGGGAAAGAAGCTAACTTAAGACCATAGCCACTCACTGACAGAGCAGGACAGAGCTAGTAGGATGGATTCACCTGTCTTCCACATTCTACACAAACAATGGCACTTCTGCTTTCCCCACCCAATATCTCCTCACCAATTCAAGAGGCATTTATTAAGCTCCTCTTGTATGCCACACATATCCTCAGGGGTTTCAGAGTTTATGGGATGTCTTCAAAGCACTTGTTTTTTTCAGAAGATTCTGGTCATCTGAGAAAGGTAAACCCAACTCGTAGCTGTGTCTGGGAATCTAACCTGGGAAGGGCCCATCTACAATGGCTACTACCAGGGCGAAAGAGACCGCTCAGTGAGCAATATGCCTGGTGTGCACATACGAGGTTGTGAATTTTAATCCCCCAAACCTATAGAAAGTTGAACTAGATGCTACATTCCTGTAATCCTGGCACTCTTACCACAAGATTGTAGATGAAGAAAGAGTCCCTGAAAGCTGGACGGAGCATGTAGCAGCAAAGTCAAAAGATCTTGCCTCAAACAAGGTGGGAGGAAGGATTCTTCAGCTATCCATTGACCTCCACATATGTTCCATTGCATGCACACACACATACACACACACACACACACACACACACACACACACACACACACACGAATAGCCACAACCAAAATGCAGCATATGTAAAGTGCCATCTATCCATCTTCACCTTCATTTCTATTTCTACATCTGTGTCACTGAAGAGATGACATTCTACAAATTTTGCAAGGGAACTGGATAAGATTCCCCCTCCCTTGCCCCAGGATAAAAGAATTTCTTATTTAGATGCCTGGAAATCCTTTATACTTATTCAGGTCAGGGGTTATTTTTCTTGTGTGTGGTACTCATTAAGTGGGCAGGCTTAGGGGTCAAAGGTACTCAGATCCAAACTCAACATCGGCATTTTTCTCTACATTTAACCTGACATCACAGACACTGAGGTTCCTCTCAGATAGATGAAACTGAATGCTGGTGGGGAAACTATGAAAAGCCAAACACACAGTACGAAGCCCCAAGCAGTACAGGGGAGCACTTCAAAATAGCAGCTGCTGTCACCATTGCAGTAGTATTGCAATCATTTCACATTCATATTTTCCTAACAAATATGGAGCCAAATTTCAACACAAAAGTTGGCAATGATTCTGCCAGTATCTCTTCTGTAGATCATCTTATGGTGGACTAGTTATCTGGTATGATAGAGATGGGACTCTTGAAAAAAAAAAGAAAGGACAAACAATAAATAAGACCCAAGGATCTAGCACAAAGGAACAGGTAATTGGAATCAAAGAGCAACAGTTGCTCTTTTGAGGCCCAGTGCTACTTCCTATCAGCATCAGGTGGGGAAAAAAATCAGCCCTGCCGTGACTCTTCTTTCATTTACACAATGGAACTTTAATAGGTCATTAAGGCTCCAATGATATAAAATGTGTAAAAAAAAATGACACATCCCAAATGCTAATAAAATGCTAGTTAGGTTACTGATTCTCTGGGTAGATTTACTCTATAAAAGTGAGAAATTTAGGATCGGAAAGTGATGAGATAGAGGATTTGAGGGGAAAGAATGGAAAGTTACTTTGTCTAATTCTTAAACACACTCTGTGCCACAGAGCAACAACACATGGCTCTCAGTACAGATACATCTGGGTTAAAATACTAGTTTGTTGCCTCTTGGCTGGGAGGCTTTCCCTCAATAGCTTTATCTCTCTGGGTCTCTTGTTTCCCAACACACAAATGTGGTAAGAAGTACATCTACATTGCTGGCTCAGAGTGAAGCTTGCACACTTGAATACCCAGTGCAGCCTGTAGAATGGCCAGCATCTTGTGAATGCTCATTTTTCCTCTCACAAACCTAGAGAGAAAAGGCAACTCCATCGGCATTCTTATCTCAGTGCTTTGGAGATTAGAATCACTTGTCTCCTGAAAAGAATGCTGGCCAGAACAACACAGGATGGGACAATGCCTATCTGAGAGAATGGAAGGAATGGTATTGGGAGGCCAAGGTCCTTTAGACTAGAGAGCTTCAGTGTAAAGAAGGCTATCAAGGTGAGGAGGAGTGTGTGTGATATTTACTGAGAGGTCATGGGATACAATACAATGGGCTATTCCAGTCAGTCTGGGTATTACAATCATCAATACCATACCAAACCATCTAAAAGTTAGACACATAAAGCAAGCTCTGGTTTGCTGTGCAAAAAAGAACGAGAAAGAAGGGGGACAAAGAAAGGAGGCAGGCAGAAAGGAAGGGGTAAAAAATCTGAAAATTACAGAACAGTGGAATTTACTTGAATTGAAAATTGGGCAGAAAGAAAAACCTTTTTCCCTGTTCCTGGAGGCCCTGGAGGTTGCTTTGATGAACTCTGACATCCCTGGCAGTTCTCAGAATCTGTGGCCTTCCCCATGGACCCTGAATGGTGGTGATTAACTTTCCCTTTTCCCAAGATGAGTAGCACAAAAGCTTTCATCTTGCAGTGTTTATAAATGCCTTTGAAAGTGGAATGTGCCCTGTACATATGCAGAGCTATCATTAATACAGTGTCCAAACACCTCTCTCCACATGGTAGTTTAGGAACAAAGCATCGGAGCTATGAATATGAGAGATGTTTCAGTGTAAGCATGCGTGTGCACACATCCCAGTTAAGGAAGGTGCTTTATTCTCAACTCTCCTTGGGAGAAATACCAGAATACCTCCTACCAGCCAAACAGACAAGAAGAATGTGAGCCCTTCACAGGCTCAAAAAGATAACTGGGCAACTAGACTGGAGCATAGTTGGCTCTTTTTGGTGAAGCTGCCTTTGTCTGTAAGACACTGATCAAAGCAGTGTGAGAAATATAACCGGACCTTATACTGAAAACTCAGAGGTAACACTGACCTGGTTTACTCTCAAAAGACAGATTTCCAGGTGAGTCAGTGAGCTTCAAATGCGGAATGCTCAACACAGTTGAATAAGAAATGAAAAATGTTTCCACCCATATGCATCCAAAGGCATATTGTCCAAATATGTTGACGTGTAGGCAAAGTTCATCACTTTAAAATATTTCTGTTCATTAATACCTTAAGCATCCATGAAAGCGATGACCCCCTATTTGTGAAGGGTCATGTAAACAAAATTTCACACAGATCAGATATTCCCCAGAGTTCTGTATTCTCTGGGCCTTTTCTTGTCCTCCTTGATAGATGTGATGCAGAAAGCCAAAAGGGTTCAAATCAAAGAGTAGTCTCCAACCTTTGGCCCAGGGCAGCCAGTCCAGGGTGGGATATACCAGATACCTGAGAGAAATAATTGTTTAATAGACAAACCCCTTCAATGGATACATTTGAAGCTGAAGAGATGAAGTAGATAACTACCTTGCCTTTCAAACACGAGGACAAGATTTCTGACTCCAAGAACCCATGTAAATTCTTGAACAGAAAAACAGCCCCCAGGGCTCAGAAGGCAGGGAGAGGGGATCTATATACAAGGACGAGGTAGTCTGCCTCTGTGAATAAGGTAGAGAGTGACTAAGGAAGAAGCTAGACACAAACCTTGGCCTCTCACATGAACTTGTATATATGTTTGCACACATGTAAATGCTCTGCTACACACAGTGAACCCGCATACATAAGCATACCACACACATGTAAAGAGAAAAGGAAAAGCAAAAATTAGAAATAAATAAATAAGGAACAATTTCCAAGGCAGTGATATTTTAACTGTAGCACTGAAGTCTTTGGTATTTTGATTGCTTAATACATTTTATGACTAAGTAGCTGAATCATGAGTCATGTCAAGGACATAAGAATGACAAAATATGTGCAGTCTTCCTTTAAGAGTACCAGAGAATTAAAAACCAAAACATCTGAGTATAGGGCTGCATGCATTTATGCTCAGAACTTAGAAAACTGAGACAGGTGGATCTCTGTGAGTTCAAGGCCCCAGTTTGACCCATATAGCAAGCTACAGTCTTCCTAGAGCTACTTGTATTAAAATAAAGCAACAAGCCATCTTTTTCTTTTCTGTTCCATTTGTAATATTTTTCAGATGTCAATGGTCTTTCAGTTACCACATACTAATTTTATAGAATAATGAATTTCATTGTGGGATTTTTTTGTTTGTTTGTTTTTTGTTTTTCGAGACAGGATTTCTCTGTGTAGCCCTGGCTGTCCTGGAACTCACTCTGTAGACCAGGCTGTCCTCGAACTCAGAAATCTACCTGCCTCTGCCTCCCGAGTGCTGGGATTAAAAGCGTGCACTACCACTGCCCGGCTCATTGTGGGATTTTCATATATCTTGAGCATATGTAGGCTCCATTGGCTTCAGGCATTCCATCATTTTCCTCAGTAGTATTCTATTGCCACGTCTGTTTTTTTGTTATCAAGAGTCTATAGACAAAGAAACACACGTTTGACTTTCTAAGAGTGATTTATTTCCTTTAACATCATAATCACTAGCTCCATCTACTTCTGTACAAACAACAGATTTTTTTCTCCTTTATATATACTCTATATATGTGTGATTTTCTTTACCCAGTCATACATTGAAAGATACCAAAGACATTTCCTCAACTTAGTTATTTTTCTAAATAAATCCTGTCTTGAAGACTTAGCAACTGGACTGCAAACTCAAAAAACAAAACTTATAATTGTGAAGTAGGGAAATCTGTTTGGAGACATCGTAGGTGAATCACAAAGTCAGGCAGACTTTAAGCTGTTGCACCTCCTCAACATCACTAGCTTCAGCATACTTCCTAAGCCTTCATCACCCCTCCATCATAACAAGAATAGCAGTAGGTGAGACATGCAACACTTGGGAGGCAGAGACAGGCAGATCTCTGAGTTAGAGGCCAACCGGTCTCCAGAGTGAGTTCCAGAACAGCAAGGACAACATAGAGAAACCCTGTCTATAAAGACAAAATCATGTAAACACTCACTAGTGAGCATTTACTGGTGAACTCCAACCCTCCAGCAAATTCTCTATGAAATACAAGAGTAAGGATGGCCTACAAAAAGCAAAGCAGGGTAGAGCAAGAGGGCTTCTGAAACTTGAACCTTCTGGTTTCTTTTGCTAAAGCAGTCATCTTCCTTGAATAGGCAAATACAACACCTCCACTGGGATAGTACATTATGCAAACAAGGAATAGGAGGGAACCCTAAGAACTGCTGAAAAGCAGGGCCCAGGTGGAAAGCCACATGCTGCCTCACCACCCTGCTCTCTTTATGCCCACTAGACCTCTGTATATTACTCTCTTACACCAGGTTTTCTCCCCATTGAGGGATTCCAACTTATGTCCACCTTTAGGGGCTTTTTGGTAAAGTGCCACAGAAGATAAAGTTAGAAACCAGTCTTTTTTTTCCCGTTTTTCACTTAGTCATCCATCCATCCATGCATCCATCCATCTATCCATCCATCCACCCATTATCCATCTATCAGAAATACCCTTTACCTTCCATCCCCCCACACACAGAGTAAAATGAGACAGCTACTGGATACCTTCAATCTGCTTCTTAGATTGTCCACTTTGCTCACCTGACCCTTTAATATGAGCACCACAGCTTTTTTATTTTACCTTTGTCCTCTGCTAAGTGTGTGATCAACACATAGAATGTGTGTAAGCTACCTCTGGTGGCTTAGACTAATAGTCTAAGAACTCAGGAAGCTGAGGCAAGAGGAGTGCTGTAAGTTCAAGGCCAGCCTGGGTAGCAGTATGAGACTCTGTCCCAAAACTCAAAAAACAACCAACTACCAACCACCAAAACCACAAATGGAGCAAAAAACAAACAAATAAACAAAAACCAACTGAAATTTAAGCATGTGACTAAGACCAGAACTTCATAGTGAAACAAACTTGTCTAACAGGGAGGGTGACGATGGTTTGTAGCAAGCTGAACACTCATACCTAGGAGCAATAGTTACAGGCAAGCTATCAGTGTCCTCTGCTACAGGCATATAACTCCCAATTCAGCCACAAATGTGGTCACTACATATAAAGACCTGCTAAGTAATCAAGCTCCTTTAGGAGGATGGGGTCTCTCCTCACCAATAGCCCTTCGTAGCCACTTATGTTAATCAAAGAGACAAAACAGAGATGGAAGTTTTGTGTCATTTGTTCCTTAGAGTTGGATAGTTCACATTTTGGGGTTTGCATTCAGATATGGTTGTTATAACCCTTGCTAGATGAAGCATGGTGAGCCTAGCACCCTTCATAGGTCTTCAAAGCTTCCAACTGACAGGTGAATTGGGAGCAAGTTCTGAGCTCCTTCTACAAGAGTGACACGCCCCCCCCCATTCTTGAAAGATGTTCTAGGGAGGCACATTAATGTGCCTCATCTTTCTGAAGTACAGTTTAGAATTACATTTTAAGGAATTGCCACAACTGATTCACATTAGTTTTCCTTTTATAACTCTTATATTGAGGATTTTCTACAAAATTAAAGGAGATATGAAAATAACAATAACGTAGATGATCAAAAATGTAAGGTTAAGAAGATAAAGAGATGACTTAGTGACTAAACACTGGCAATTCTTCTGAGGACTCAAGATCCATTCCCAGCACACACACCTTGGCTTATAACCATCGGTAGTTCTAATCCTAAGGGATCTGAAGCCCCCTTCTGGCCTCCATGGACATTCCATGTATGTAGTGCATACATGCAGGCAAAATACCCATTCATACATAAAAATAAATAATACAATTAAAAAATCCATAGGTCAAAAATCTTGAACTGAACCTTCAGAGTAAGTAGGAATTCCATTGAAGAGGAATCAGTTAGAGTTGAGCAACCCATAAAAGTCACTTGCTCTCTGCATTTTGACTGGTTATCTATCTCCATAAGGGTTTTCACCTGTTACAAAAAGAAGCTTCTTTGATGAAGGATGAGAGCTAAAATCATGGAAGATGGGATGAAAAGACTATAAGAGGCTCTTGTCACTTAGCTACAACAGAGAAAATATACTCATAAATTCTCAACACTATAGTCTACTTTTAAGAGACACAATGAGACACAAAAGAAATTGCATGAGATGCTTCCAGCAGAGCCTGGTGTTCAACAAGCATGGAAAAAACACTGTTTAGTGTGATTATCCTACTGATAACACTCTAACTGGTTTTGGTCAGTTGGCCCTGGCAGCTCTTAAGACCTTCAGTAGGCCCCTTAAAGACACAATAGTGAAAAGCAAAAAGGAAATTCATTCTATGTGGCCATAGTAGGAATAACAAAGAAATCTAGTAACACTCCACCCCTGTGAGTCCATCTTTGGTGGTGACATGAGGCTTGTGTTTAAACATAAGGCAAGAGTTACATGTATGTAAGTAGTGCCTGGTCAAGGTGTAGTCCTGCCCATCATCACTGTCCCATCTCCCGTGCCTTCTCTCCTTATAGATAGCCTCACAAAACAGAACTATGTGAAATTTGTTCTTAGGAACAAGCCCCTCCTCTGTGACACCAGCCTTTCCTTTTTCCCCATCACAAGATTTATAAAGAAATAATTCCTTGGGTTCTGCTGTTTCATCAATCTAAAAATCAAAAGAAAGTTATGAAGGAGTCTCTTTAGAATTCTTTTATTCATGCCATGTGGTTAGAGTTACATGTTATTGTCTGTTTAAATGAGAAGGGAAACTTATCCAACACAGTGGTAAGACATTTTAATCTCCATCTTACTTGATTGCTTAATTCTTCCCTGTGCTAGAGATTGGGATGCATTATCAAAATGAATTTTTTATATATATAATGTATGTATAGAAATTTTATAGCTTAAGAAGTATTTTGATTTATGATTGATTTATGTCACTTTGCTGTCTTAAAAATGCTATTTGGTGCCTCTACCTAGCCTTTCTCCATCTGTGCTTCCAGTATCACAAGTTAAAAGGAAAATTACACCTCTTTATACCTAAGGACACAGGTTTTTCTCTCTCTCCTTAGGGTCTTTAAGACATTGTCATTAAATAGATTTTCCTTGGGAAATTTACAATGCAGAAGCACATTATTTCTTAGGATAGAAATAATCAGAACCTGGTGGCACATGCCTGTAATCCATATACTCATGAGGCTGAAATGGAAATATTCAAAATAAAAGGTCAGTCTGAGCTGCATAGTTAGAGCCAGCCACAATATTAAAAAGAAATAAAAAAAAAGTTGAATAGATCAGCTATATAAACAGTCTTGTCTTTTATTTTATAAAAATAAATACTGAGCCCTGAGATTAAATCAGATGCATTTGATATTACAATATGCAGACACTTAAGGCAAAATACAACTTAGAACTGATGGGGACAGGCACAGTGCATATAACAATGAATTGGAATTGTTTTGAATAAAATTTTGCTGGAAGCAACTAGAATTTGTTTTTCTGCTCAAATGAGAATTCTCCACCCTATGCAGGATGTTTACTGATGTTAATGTAACTTGGTGTGTCACCAAGGAGACATACCTCTGTGTATTTCTATTGAGGCATTTCCAGAGCAATTTAACTGACGAAGCAAGACTCCTTCTGAATGAGGATGCCATTATTCCACGGGCTTGATCCCCAAAAGGAGAAGCATGCATTCATCTCTCTCTGCTTTCTGATTGCAGATGCAGTGTGACCAGCTGCCTCATGTTCTGCTGTTTTCCCCACTCCTCTCAAACCACAAGACAATTAAGCTCCTACATTAAGTGCTATCTTCAGATTGCTTGTCGCAGCAGCGAAATAAGTATCTAATAGATTGCTAGATATCAAAGACACATAGGATTTGTTCATTGGTGAACTTGAATGAATAACATGATTTTTTGACTTGACATTACCAAAGGCCATGTCTCTGTCTGCTGAAAACCTGTCACCTTGCTTCTTTGCTTTCTCAGGGTTTATAGATAGATATCAGTCATATATTTAGAACTGGCAAAGATCTATTTTAAATTCCCCATGATTACAGTTCATCTCTCTCTCTCTCTCTCTCTCTCTCTCTCTCTCTCTCTCTCTCTCTCTCTCTCTCTCCCTCCCTCCCACTTCTCATTCAAATGCCTGTTGTTCCTTCCATCCTTGACCCAAGAACAAGATACTAAAGTAAGGATTAACCTCAAATACAAATCCACAGAGCAAACATGACCACTGAATCCCTACATGGGAAAGCAAACACCCTCATCAAGCCACTGACACAGTGGCCATATGTTCCAACAAATCTGACTAAAATAATGTGTTTCTTCATTTGCCAATGAGGCTGAAGAGAGCAGATTATTTTCATATTTATAAACTAACCTCCAAATTGAAGATTAAGCAGTAATTTATTTCACACATCAGAAAACTAGGGTTCAGAGTGAGTTCTCCAAAAGTCCTAGGTAGTTAAGGGTGGAGAAAGTACACAAATAATTTTTTGTGATCTGTAATTCCTACTCTGATCAGGCTGCTATAGTATTAGTATCATCAAGTACTTCAATCGCTTGTATTATAATCTGAGAAATCCATGGGGCTATGAAATTACCAGAAATCATTCTCAGAAGATATCATGAATCGTGGTGCATTGGACCTTGAGCCAGGGCTTTGTAAGGACACAGTATGGTGGATATTAACAGCAAATCAACTACATTTGGTGTATTTTGGAGAGAGGTGGGGCTTGGGAACTGATATTCACATACCTAGAAAATATTGTGGCTAATCTTCCCAGTCTCAGTTCTCTCATTTTGATTGGCCATCCATGATGCTATTCTCCAAATGACTCAGAAATATGTGCAAATTAGACTGTGGGCTCCTGTTCATCTCATGGTTCAACACCAACATCAGTTAACTGATATCTTAAAATAGTCCTAGAATCTCAAATTACAAATTACAACACCAACACCAGTCAACTGATATCTTAAAATAGTCCTGGAATCTCAAATTATCAATTTTTTGATAGTATATGGTATATTTAGTGTGAACTCTGAGGTTCTGAATGATTTGGTTTAGAACTTCTGAAAACAAATTAGTTCAGGGTCTTTCAAGCTTTATTACTTTCCAAGACTTAGATTCTCACCAGTAATGTGGAAACAGCATCACTGCTACTTCAGTGGACAGCTTCATGAACCATGTGTATGACTGATGTAAGCACATAAGAATAATAGACAATAATATACCCAAATGCATTTGTGTGTAGGGCTACATATGTCTACACATACATATGCAGTTATACTAACCAGAGCTCACTGGGTATGCAATACTAGCTAGCCAGTGCCTCTAGGTAGCTCTCCCCATTCACAGAACTGAGACTACAAATGTGTACCAGTATGCACAGCTTCTTTTGAATATAGGTCCTGAACATAGATTTGAGCCAGGGTCCTCGTGCTTGCATGGCAAGGACTTTATTAACAACACATCTCCCCAGCCACTGGCTTTTTAAAATCTATTTTATCGGATCAAAATCTTCACAGAAAACAATTTGCCTACATTAAGTACCTGACACAGTTTGATAATGTATAGACTTCTAGCCACTCCCACAGACAGAATCTCAAATTTGTCCTTGAAATATGAATTTTTTCACAGTCTTTTAAAATACATCCATTTTCTTACATAACAAAAGAACAAAAGAAACAAAAACAAACTAAAGAGGAAGGGTGAAGAAAAGGAGGGTCAAGGAGGAAGACGAAGAAGGAGGAGAAGAGAAAGAAAAAGAAGAGGAGGCGCATGAAGGAGAAAGAGGAGGAGGAGAAGAAATAGAAGAAGAGGAGGAACATGAAGAAGGAGGAGGAAGAGGAGGAGGAGATAGGAGGAAGAGGAGGAGGAGACAAAAAAGAAGAAGAGGAGGAGGAGAAGGAAGAAGAAGAAGAAAACAGCAGTAGCTGAAGCCTGTATAAAGCTGTCGCAGAGACCTTCTCTGGGATCTGGCATTTTACTCTCTCACCAGCAATCTGTTCTTTATTCATCTGGTCTCATGGTGTAGGCAAGTGTCTCTGCACTGGGGTTTCTTGTGTATGGAATATCATAGTATATAGCTTGTATCTGATGCCTTTTCCTCAATATATTGTAAAACGCCTTCATGTATCAGCAGTTTGTCTTTCCTCACTATGCAATATTCCATTTAATGTGTATGTGTATACATCCATATATATGTACACAGACATTTATATATGTGTATATGTATGCATATATCAGAAATATATTGTACACAAACATCACTGTATATTTACCTATTCACCTGTCCACAGCCATTTCCAATTTGGGTAATCACAAGTAAAGTAGCTACGAATACATTATAAAAGTTTTTTGTTAAATTTATATTCTCTTACTAAACACTTCAAAGAACAATGTTGGGTTGGTGATAAAAAGCAAAATGCTGAAGTCTGGGCATGGGACGCCTTTAATCCCAGTACTCAGGAGGCAGAGGTAGGCAGATAAATCTCTGTTAGTTTGAGGGCAGCCTGCTTTACAAAGCAAATTCAGGATAGCCAGGGCTATTTCACCGAGAAACCCTGTCTTGAAAAAAAACAAACAAACAAAGAAACAAAAAACTAAAGAGGAAGGGTGAAGAAAAAGAGGGTCAAGGAGGAAGACGAAGAAGGAAGAGGAGAAGAGAAAGAAAAGGAAGAGGAGGCGCATGAAGGAGGAGGAAGAGGAGGAGGAGAAGAAAAAGAAGAAGAGGAGAAGGAGAAGGAAGAAGAAGAAGAAAATAGCAGTAGCTGAAACCTGTATAAAGCTGTCACAGAGATCTTCTCTGGGATCTGGCATTTTACTCTCTCACCAGCAATTCAGAGACTTAATTGCTTACACTTGACATGGACACATGACATCATCTTTCTCAGTTTAGTCATGTTCATGGGTATATTGAGAGCTCATTGATGTTCTAATTTTCTTTTCCCTCATGAAAATCATATAGTGCATCTTAATTAATATTTATTTTCCATTTCTATATTCTTTAATGTGGGGTCTATTCCTAACTTTTATCCACTTACAGGGATGTCTTATTTTTTTTTTTAAAGATTTATTTTATTTCATTTTTATGTGTATGAGTACACTGTAGCTGTACAGATGACTGTGTTCCATCATGTGTGTGGCTGCTGTTAATCTCAGGACCTCTGCTGGCCCCGCTCTGGCCCCGCTCGTTCAGGTCCCGCTCGCTCAGGCCCTGCTTGCTCAGGCCCCACTCGCTCAGGCGTAATTTTCTGCAGCTGTCTTCAGACGCATCAGAAGAGGGCATCAGATCTCATTATGGGTGGTTGTGAGCCACCATGTGGTTGCTGGGATCCGAACTCAGGACCTTCGGAAGAACAGTCCGTGCTCTTACCCGCTGAGCCATCTCACCAGCCCCCGGGATGTCTTATTATTATTGAGGTATAAGTGTTCTTCATATATCTAAGAGAAGTCCTCTGCCTGGTATTGGCTTTATATTATCCCATTCTAGTTCGTCCAGGCTATTTTAATAGGCTAAAGATATTAGTTTTTCCTGTGCAATTCTGAATAGTCTTGTTTATTAGGAAGCTTGGAGTTTTGTAAAAGAAAAGAATTTATGTTGGGACTGGGTGGAGGGGGGCTATTATCTGTTGGCAAATGGTGCTCAATGTCAGTTTTTATAAACCAAGTTTTATTGGGACACAGTCATATTCATTGACATGTTGATCGTGGCGGGGTTTTGTGTTACAAAGACAAATTTAAGTAGCTATAAGAGAGTCCATGTAGCTTCCAAAGTCTAAACTACTTATTACCTGTTTCTTTATAGGAAAGGTTTGCCAACTCCTGCTTTACAACATTGGCCTTTGTGCTCTTAACCAACTTCTATACAACAGAAAAGAAGCCTACCACCTCCTTCAAGGATGTGGAGTATCTTCTCTGTCTCCCCTTCTGTTCTGCAGACTGAAAAATAAATACCCCTCAGCCCTCCCTAGAACTGACTTTAAAGATTCTGGTCCACCCTGGCCCACCTGCCTTCAATTGTTTCTCCCTTTCACACTACCATGCCCAAAGTTATCCTAAGATTTCTTGGCAATTGCACAGTTGCAGCAAGAGAAAAAAACTTTTAGTCCTTTAATTTGGGCTGTTCAGTTTGTTAATATCAGTGCATGGTTGACTCCAATGTGGGTTATGGTCAGGGACAGATCCCATGTGTATTCTCTCCTGGATATCTCTCCAACAGAACCCACTCGTCTCCTCATCACTTATTCAAAAATGCAGAAGTGGATTCTGTGTTCCTGTGCATTCTACTTGCAGTTATTTTAATCTAAATATATGAGGCTGCATTTGTCCCTGTTAAATACTTAGGACTGTGGCTCACATTCTATCTGTCATGCACATGCACAGACACACACCACACACAAAATCTACAGAGTCTTTAAAAAAATGTACATGTCCATTGTCCTGCCTGAGGTCTGTAATAGAGTAGGTAGGTACATAATTTCAGTTTATTCATTGACTAGATTACTTTGATTCTGAAGCTCTTAGAATTGCTTCAGCTGAACACTTATTCAACAGAGTTTTAAGTAGGGTAGGTATCAAATGAATTAATAAACATGGCTTCAAATATTGTTATGTTCTTTTGAATACAGTTTGGAATAAAACGAAAATAAATAATTGTGTGATCTTGGGTTGCACACCTAGAAAATACCATAAAAACAAGATGAAACTTAAAAAACAAACTGTTTTAATCAAGTGTGGGTCTCTTTATATGTTTTTTCTCATGTGGGGAGCTCTGGACAAGAAGTCTCATATTAGTGTTTGACAATTAGAATGTGAGTCACAATCCAAAGTATTTAACAGGATAAAATGTAGGCTTTCATATTTAAAATCAAATGACTGCAAGTAGAATTCAGAGGACACAGAATCCACTTCATCTGTATTTTTGAATGGTTTCCAGCAAACCAACCCAATACAACATGCAAATACACAATAACCATCTACTTATTTGTGGCTGCAATTTGACTCGCCCTCATCAGAGAGACTTCTTCTTCTTCTTCTTCTTCTTCTTCTTCTTCTTCTTCTTCTTCTTCTTCTTCTTCTTCTTCTTCTTCTTCTTCTTCTTCTTCTCCTTCTCCTTCTCCTTCTCCTTCTCCTTCTCCTTCTCCTCCTCCTCCTCCCCCCTCCTCCTCCTCTTCCCCCTGTTCCTCCTCCCTCCTCTTCCTCCTCCTCCTCTTTCCCCCTCTTCCTTCTTCTTTTGTAGATACCACCAGGTGAGGTCTTCAGACATCCTCTCCCATCAATGCCCTGTCTTGTCTTTTCAATGGGGCAGCCTCGGAGCTGCCATCTAACCAGGTGCTTCCCAGACAGAACCAAATAGAAGCCATTTTTAGCCCCTTAAGTCTTAGGAAGAAATTAAGTTCTTTGTTATTTGGGCTTTCTGTTAGTTTGTTTTATTAACTTGGTGGGCTGGTTGGCTTGTTTTATTGCTTGTTTCTCTGTTAATGCTATCTTAAATTATTGCTTCATTTCAAAGGAGCAAGACAAATGGACACATGTTGTTGTTTAAAACCTGTCACACCTTTTGTTGCTTTGACTGTAGTAATGGCTCTTAAGCCATGACAAGTTTGATAATCCCAAGACTCAGCTGAATTCTTCATCCCATAAGAGACAGAACCTTAACATACATTCTCTTAAATCGTTTCTCCTCAAAAGTAACTATGTTTCTGGATTCCTCCTCTCTAGAGATAGCATGTGTGTTCACTCACATTTGCCCATAAGCTCTGAAATATCAACTCTCAGTCCTTGTGATGGTTTGTATATAGCTGGACAAGGAAGTGGACACATGGAGGTGTGGCCGTGTTAGAGTAGGTGTGTCACTGTGGGCGTGGGCTATAATACCCTAGTCCTAACTGCCTGGAAATCAGTATTCTGTGCGTAGCCTACAGATGAAGATGTAGAATTCTTAGTTCCTCCTGTACCATGCCTGTCTGGATGCTGCTATGGTCCTGCCTTGGTGGTAATAGACTGTAACCTTGGAAACTGTGAGACATCCCCAATTAAATGTTGTATTTTATAAGACTTACATTGGTCAGGGTCTGTTCACAGCAGTAAAACTCTAAGACCATCCTGAAGTAAGGACAGTATCTTCTACAGACTAAGCAAAAGAGAAAATTCCAAGACCCTTCTCTAGGTTGGAAGCTATGTTCTAGAGGTCAGCCTCACACCTGCTTTAGAATTTAATTACATTCAAGGGCACAAAAAATATTCCTGTCCTTCCTTTGGCTTCTAAAAGATACTATGAAGCTTTGATGTTGCTGTTGGATTTTTTTAAAAAACACTCTATATTAAATATGTTTTGCCAGATTAACTTTTTGGATATCTCTGGGGCCACAGAGTAATATATCCTAAGCTCATTTAAAGTAATCTAGATTTTAAACTTTGAATTATTTAGTTTGTTTAAGGTTACTCCTATTCCCTTGCTCAAACAGGTGTACAAGACTTCATGTATTCAGGGTTCTGAAGAGCACATGAATCTGTAATCTTGTATCCCAGCATTAGTGACAATCAAGTTTCATCTGCACTACTAAAGACAGGGTTGATCTTGTGAACTTTTAGGACCTCAGTGTTCTTGTTTGTCAAGTAGAGAAAAGCAAGTGAGAAATATCCACCCAAAGGACTATCCCTAAATCTACAGAGCAGAAAAGTTTTAAGGCACCATCCACCCTACAACAAGAAAGAAAAAGAACAAAATTGCCAGCAGATGGTCAAATTAAAGATTCTGTCTCCTAGTTGCTTCCCATAACCCTTTGGGGCTTTCTTTTCCCACCTTTGCACTGCCCTGTATTCAGAACTGTGGGCGGATTCCATGAGGTAATGCTTGTGTGATAGTACCACAAAACCCTAGGAGCATCTGAACAGATAAATGGATGCACAAAATTGCAGGTCACATGGCTCAGTCAAGTTCTAGGGTACTACTTTGAGAAACCAACAAGAAGAGTTTGAACTAACCTGAACTCAGGCCTCTTGAGCTAACCCTATAAGATGATAAAGATCTGAACAGTCACCTAGGGATCCCAGAAATGCAGCCTTAAGCAAGAAGGGAGGGGAAAGGTAACCACACTGAGGACCTGCTAAGAGATGAGGACGAATTTGGAGATTGAAACTAGTTGTCTGGTTCTGCTCATGAGTATACTTCTTAGTTTCTTTTTTTTTTTTTAAGTTTTATTGCAATATGATGAGAAAAGTTACATGATTTCAATTTATCTGAATTTATTAACATTTAAAAACATATTTTAAGTAAACAGAATTAAATCAAATCCTTGTTTTCCTTTTGTACCTCAACTCCTCCCAGAGAACAATAAACAATATAAACAATATATAACAATAAAAAAGTATTATAAAAGTTGTTTGATATAAAGCAACAATCAATTTAACAGTCTTATGTAAATGCTTGTCTACATCAATACTGAAAATACAAATATTTTTGTCAATATAAATTTTAAATAACCCCAAATGTATTAACTGTATATTTCAAAATAATATATCACTACTAACATTTTCTTAAATGAACATAAATATATAAAGTGTTTTTGGTTGTTTGTTTGTTTTGTATTTAGTAGAGCTTAAAATCTAGGCTCTTACTGTGGTAACTTGATACAAGAGTTACAAACATCAAGCAAAGCATTCAGTCTCACTCTTTGTTCTTCTCTTACAAACTCCCTTCCAATTTAATTGTCTACATTTCTTTTGGGTATATAAATACTTTAAAAATATGTAAGCTGTTCCGAAAACCATAGTAGAGTGTAGAAACATGAAATAAACAATACTACTAATAGAGAGGCTGAGATAGGAGAAGCAGGATCTTAAGACCATTATCTTGTAAGACACTGTCACAAACAAACAAGCTGAAAGTGCATATGGATTGTATAATATTGGACCTATTTCTCCAATTACCAAATTAGAGAGATCATTGGGTAACAATCAACAAACTTCTAATTCCTCATGTTTTTGGATTTCAATCGATTAGGATGTGTTGGTAATATTAATTTTCATATTAAGATTTAAGAAAAAGTAATTGTTACTTCCTGTAATTGTTACTTCCTGTTGTTTTTGTTGCAAGAGGTGGAATTAAGTTTGTGTGGGTTTGTTGAAAGATTACTTTCTTGCTTCTTTTAGGGTGTAGTTTTGCTCCTTGTGTTGATATTTTCCATCTATTATCCTTTGTAGGGCTGGATTTGTGAAAAGATATTGTGTAAATTTTGTTTTGTCATGAAATATCTTGTTTTCTCTATCTATGGTAATTGAGAGTTTTGCTGGGTATAGTAGCCTATGCTGTCATTTGTGTTCTCTTAGGGTTTGTATGACATCTGCCCAGGATCTTCTAGCTTTCATAGTCTCTGGTGAGAAGTCTTGGTGTAATTCTGATAGGCCTGCTTTTATATGTTTCTTGACCTTTTTCCCTTACTGCTTTTAAAATTCTCTATGTTTAGTGCATTTGGTGTTTTTATTATTATGTGACGGGAGGAATTTCTTTTCTGGCCAGTCAATTTGGAGTTCTATAGGCTTCTTGTATGCTCATGGGCATCTCTTTCTTTAGGTTAGGAAAGTTTTCTTCTATAATTTTGTTGAAGATATTTACTGGCCCATTACCTTGGAAGTCTTCACTCTCTTCTATGCCTATTATCCTTAGGTTTGGTCTTCTCGTTGCATCCTGGATTTCCTGGATGTTTTGGGTTAGGAGCTTTTTGCTTTTTGCATTTTCTTTGACTGTTGTGTCAATGTTTTCTAAGGTGTCTTCAGCTCCTGAGATTCTCTCTTCTATCTCTTGTATTCTGTTGGTGATTCTTGCATCTACGATTCCTAATTTCTTTCCTAGGTTTTCTATCTCCAGGGTTGTCTCTCTTTCTGATTTCTTTATTGTTTCCATTTCCATTTTTAGATTCTGGATGGTTTTGCTCATTTCCTTCACCTGTTTGATTGTGTTTTCCTGTAGTTCTTTAAGGGATTTTTGTGTTTTCTCTTGAAGGGCTTCTAGCTGTTTACCTGTGTTCTCCTGTATTTCTTTGAGGGTTCTATTTATGTCTTTCTTAAAGTCTTGTATCATCACCATGAGAAGTGATTTTATATTTGAATCTTGCTTTCCAGTGTAATGGTGTGTCCAGGACTTTCTATGGTGGGAGTATTGGGTGCTGATGATGACAAGGAACCTTGGTTTTTGTTGCTTATATTCTTACGATTGCCCCACATCATCTGGTTATCTCTAGTGCTACCTGCCCTTGCTAAATCTGACTGGAGCCTGTCCTTTTTGTGATCCTGGTTGTGTCAGAACTCCTCAGAGTCAAGCTGTCTCTGTGATCCTGTGATTCTGGGATCCTGTGACCCTGGGCTTGTTAGAGCACCTGGGAGTGGAGCTTCCTCTGGGTGTTGTGGGACTGTATGCAGAGTTTGTGCCTAAGGTCTGCTCAGAGCACCAGCCACCCCAGACAAATCGGAAGCAACCCGAGCCACTGGGCTGGTAGAGTTCCTGTGTGCCTGGATCCTGCTGGTCCCAATTACTCCCAGTATTGGGACAGATGTTGGGTCCTCCTCACCTCTGATCCTGGGAGTGTCAGAGTGCCTGGGAGTGGAGCTTCCCACTTCTTAGTTTCTTGACCTTGGCCAGATAATTACATTTTCTCAGCTTCCATTTCTTCATTTGTAAAACAGGGATAGTATCAGGACCTCTTGATAGTAGTAAAGATTTAACTTACTTGGGTACCTAAAACTTCCATGTTTCCCACTTGAACTATATTTAGCCCTGCTCTAAAACTGAGTAAATAACCATGAGCAAAACAAATTCCTATTTGTTTTGATTGGTATTCTAGAGCAGTCAAAGAATAGAGAGAATGTTCACTCCTAGTAAGTACAATGGGTAAAAATAAGATATATTAAATGCGACATGAGATGAAGAGATTTTAGCATTACATGGAATAAACAAAGCACATTGAGCATGTATAGGAATGTCTGGTAGACTATCATGTACCACTGGGATGGATGTACCCTTTCTAACTTTCCACTGGGAGCACTGCCCAAATAGAGCTTCCTCATGAAAATCTATATAGATAATATCTTTCCAAACGTCCACATGAATAAAGAAAAAAAATTGTCTTCAACTAAGACAGTTCTGAAGGGCCTCCTATGATTCTTTGGTTTGTTGGAATTGGAATTAAATTGCACATAGGACAAGTTTCTGTTCTCTCTTGCCTCCTTGCAGGCATTATTTTGAGCTTATAACTTAGTTGACTTCTGCTATACAAAATTCAGAGTTGTATATCTCTCTTGAGCTATTTACCCTGTAACTGGAGCTACACAAATGGTCTAATATATAGCAGAAAGTACCTTCCCCACCCCACCCCCACATATAGTTTTGCCATGGGACTATGTTTCTTTGATAACTTTTTCCTTTTGCTGGTCTTCTATTGTTACCATCATTTCGACCTGCTTCAGTCAATGTGGAAGCAGAAAACCTCTCAGATTTCTGAGTAACTCCAAACATGGCCATGAAGGAAAAAAAAAATGGAAATGTTGATTTCAGTAAAAGATTGCTTACAAAGTCTCTGTGACTTTGTAGTACTCCAATGATAAATCATTTTATGTAAATGTAAAAACCTCTTTCAAAATAGGTTTTAATTTAGATTCTAATTAAGTCTGTTTTTATATAAAAATATAATGACAATTATGCATACACAGTGTATATATATATATATATATAAAACTAATGAGTATGATAGTATTTATATTACAGCATAAATTGACTCTTTAGTAGCTCAAAGTTTTTTTATTTAATCTCATTTCACTTCTGTATGTTGGTAATATCTGGCATCTGGCTTTGGCTTCAGGATAAACCTCTGGATGAAAAGTTTGAGAAGTCGCCGCTATAGTGAGAAATCATCCAGATGAGAAGAAGGAACAAAAAGTGAGAAGGTCTTCCTGTATCACAGATAGGAGAGGGAGACCCAGGAACTAAAAGAAAGCTAATACCTACTCTGCACACTTTCAGATACAATATCTGAGAGTCAAAAGAAAGAACTAGTCCAGTACTATGTAAGTTTTATTAGGCACCCACTCTGTGCCATAGCCCACCCTCGTTTGTATGCTAACTTCATTTATCTATCTTTACAGTGGAAGATGATATTAGAAGCACTTTGAAGGTGTGAAAACTGAGGTTCAAAGCATGAACCTTCAAAAAATTGCCCAAATACATCCCAGATCAGTGCTTCAAATTAGATTGGCTGACTTCCAGTGTTAAACTAAAAAACAAGAATTTGTTTCTGTAAATTGAAAATACTATTCAGGATATAGACCTCCAGTTCATATGGCACACATTACTGCTCCTGTCTGTAAGGAGATACAACACTGTAGATTTCTAGAAGACTGCATCAGAGAATTTGGTTCTTTAGGCTCACCACAAGTCTTAAAGATACCACACCTATTCTGATAGTGTTTGTAAATACCTGCACTTTCTCTCTCTCTCTTTCTCTCTACCCACCCCCCACTCTTTGTCACTTCCACACATACAGTGGTCTCTGTTAAAGTCCAATAACTCTAAATTTTACTAAGTCAGCGCTGGCCTCCATCCATTTTAGAATCTTGGAAAAACGTCCATACCATAGACAGAATTCCTTTAAGTAATCAAAGCAAAGGTTTCTTAACCATCCAATGAAATCCATAAGATTTCAGAGATTCAACAGGCTTCTACCAAAGAGAACTACAAGATAGAGCATTAAAGTAGAAGTCAGGACTCCTCCATTACCTTTTAGTATAGACATGACTCAATTTCTTCACCTGCTAAGTGGAAAAGTATGTGGTTCATGCTTCTTGTAGAGATACTATAAACAAGACCTAAATGATTGGTCTGCTACTAAAGTACCTGCTAAGCTGCCTTTAAACTTTAATATTGTATATTAGCTACTTAGTCAAAAAGTTCTAATTGTGCTTTGTCACCTGTTAGCAACCTTCGAGAGTTGCCCATTGGCTGATGCATACATACTTGATGCACTTGAGCTTGGCCTAGATGCCATTAGGGATTTGGCCACAAAGTCTCCCAACACATCTATTTTCCATGATAATCAGCCAAGAGGCATCTTTCCTTAGTCAAACTACTCGTGTTCATTCTGCTTGACCTGTCCACTTTGGGGTAGAAGGGGCTCTTTGCCTTGCTTCTCTCTGCCTGGGAAATCAAGTGCACAGGCGAAAGCCCTCTGAGAGATTACCATGAGAAGACTGCATGTCTCTGATCCTCCAGCCCTGCCTTGAGTTCTATGCACTGTGAATCCCACTGCTAGCCAAGACAAAAAGGCTCTATGTCTATGGTATCCTCCAAGATTGACAGAATCAGAGCCTAACAACTCAGTTCCCCTGGCTCCTCATTTTACTCTTGGTGCAGATGCTTCTGTGAAAAGCAGAAACTAGAAACCATGCAAGACTGATGAATACTCAAGGCTGTCAACCATGTCTACTAAAGTTAATTTATCCAGCCATCTAATGAAATTGTAGAAATGCAATTGACTAGACCACATGGCTCACTCATGGCTAGCTGTGTCTTCTCAGATAAGCTAAAGCGAGTTGAGTAGAGAGGCTGCTCAGATAATAAACAAGAGCCAAATTGAAATACAAGGCTGTAATTCCATCAAGGATCTCTGACAGTGACAGAAACTGCCAAAGCCAGCTTCGGAGAATAGCAGAAATGACTGTTCCTATGAAGCCGTTAGTCCGAGTGATAGTTGGCTTTGATTTTGACAAAGGCAAGATGCACCAGACAGGATGCATTTGTGCAAAAAATCTGTCTGTAAATGAAGAATTCACAGTATGTCAAGGAAAGCAAATCTCATCAGAATGGTGCCTTGAGTTCGTGGCATCAAAATACGGTTAGTTCTTCTGCAAGAAAACATTCCTAAATGCAAACAATTGATACTTCGGGATGCATAAAAACCACAGGAAGGAAGGTTTAGTTTCCAGACTGCTCAGTATTAAGCTCCCATTAGTAACCAGAGGTAGAGATGATTGGTGAGATGGCAAAGAGTAGAAACAGAGTGATCATTCTGCCTAGACACCAGATTGCATCTCATTTTGGAAGGGCCATCTCAGTGGAGCTTCTCAAATCCAGTATTGCGGGTGGTTAAGCTGTGCAATCATCCATTTTACATCTAAGGAAAACTGAGGCTCTATAGCTTTGCATGGATTTCTCAAAGTCAGGCCTAGTACAGAATGAATGCTAGAAATGGTTCCCAGGCCAGTACTCTTTCTGATCCACTAAGCATCTCCCTGACAAGGAGGCTTCAGGAACCATCAAAAACAGAAAGAGGACATCAGAACTCGAGCTTCTATAGAAAGAAACTGAAAAGTTCTGCATCCCAGGAGAAACTCTGTCTTGGAAGTTGCTAGGCAGCTACAATTCTAATTTCCATATTGCCGCTGCTATTACTAAAGTCAGGCTTACTTTTTTACCTGTGCTTTTGGTTCACTGCTAATCCAAATGCTGTTTACTGATTATTGAATATAATGTATACCAAAGTGGGTGAGACTTGGCTTCAAAAAGACATGGGCTCAAATACTGGCCCTGCTTCCTACTAGCAGCCTGAACAGTACAAATTTATTAGTCATTTTGTCCTGTGGTCTTGGTATTTGGTTTAAATTTTTAGCTCTTATCATGAATGTAAAACTAATACTAGACTTTTTCACTAAATGAGGTAATAAATAAACAACCCGGGGAATGATAGGTGCATAACAGAGTTGGTCTCACACATAAGAGGTACTCGTGCCAGGTGACTATCTAAAAGAATCCTTAACAAGTGTGCCACTTGCCAGTCATGATGGCATCAGCGCAGGTTCTTTCCAAGAGGCTTCGCTGGGTCTGTGACTGCCCTGGAGACTTGCCTGTCCTTTAGTCAAGATTGTGTGCTTTGTGAAGAAGGGACAGGGTGAAGATTAGAGCTCTAACCCTCCTCTTCTGTCCTTTGACTTTGGAAGTAAATTAGTATCTTCATTCACTAGTAAAGGATAAAGCACTCATGTGCCTCATTAACAGCTTCAGACTGGTCAGTTCAAGTGCATTATGACTCAGCATCTGAGCCTGGCTCTCATACTCGATGGTCTAATAAACCTTCCTGAGCCCCTGCCAAGTGCCAAACTTCCCATGAGACATATACATCCACATTTGCATATGTGAGTCTTGCAAACAGCCTATGCATAAACTCTGGAAAGTTAAAACTCCATTTTCAAGGAGGGGAAACCATGGCTTGATGTCACCCAAACCGGCTAGGCACTAAAGGAGGTAACCACAATTCCAGCTCTACTATTCTTTTTCCCTCTTTCAGAACCAAGTTACACTACCACATCAAGTCACCATCATGAAAGCACCCAAGAAAAAGTCCCCAGTAGAGTACAGGGACCAATGATGTCCTCACTGCTGACAACACAGCGAGGAGAAGGTAGATGCTTCTCACACTCTGGTTTAGATTTGACTAAGTATCTAACTACTTAGTGGGTGATTTATTTCAGAATTTCACAGTGTATATTTTGTTTTTCAGGAATTCATTTGGAAAATGGCTTATTTTAAAAATATTATTTTTGCCAAGAAAAAAAATTTTGCTTCCTGCTTACCCTCTATTTGGGGTGCTATGCTCAGATCTCCCGACAGAATATTGCAGCATGATCCCTGCCCTTGAAAAGCTGACACTTTGAGGGCAGTTGTAGTGCACACCTTTAATCCCAGCACTTGGGAGACAGAGGCAGGTGGATTTCTGAGTTTGAGGCCAGCCTGGTCTACAGAGTGAGTTCCAGGACAGCCAGGGATACACAGAGAAACCAAAAAAAAAAAAAAAAAAAAAAAAAAAAAAAAAAAAAGAAAGAAAGAAAGAAAAAAAAAGAAAGAAAAAAGAAAAAATGCTGACACTTTATTGGATAGAGTAGGGCACAGGGCAAAGGATTACACAATCAGAGGTCAGAAGACTGTCACAAAGAAGAAGTCCAGAATGAAATAAGTGGGCATATCAGAGAATATCTCAAGCTCAGGGGTCAAGGAGCCCATTACTGATAAAGAGATACTAAGAGCAAGCATAAGGATTAGTTAAAGGAAACATGAGGATTAGCAACTGAAGGGGTGGGTAATGATTCCCAAGGGATGAAACAGCACTTGCAGAAGTCCCCAAGATTAGGAAGAAACACCACAGCGTTTGAGGAACAGAGAGAAGGCTAGTATGACTGTAGCACAGTGAGATGGAAAGAAAATGAGAACTAGGGCAACAGGAGGACAGCATGGTGTTAAAAAGGAAGAACCTGTATTGGCTCAACACTCTCCAGACCACGTCCAGCTGGTGGCTCACTCTGGCATCTGATACATACCAAAGCTAACTGTGAACTAATAAAAGTTGATTTATTGAATTTCCTTTCTTTCACTTGTCTTCTGATGACTTCTTTCTCTTCCTCATAATCATCTTCTTTTCTAAGGAGGGGAGAAGTGGAGAGTGGGAATCTCTTGCAAAACTGTGGATTCTCAGTCCTGTGTACTTGTACCTAGAGGAAAATAGAATGACCAAAGAAAGCCAGCTAACTTCAGGGTTCTCTCTCTCTCTCTCTCTCTCTCTCTCTCTCTCTCTCTCTCTCTCTCTCTCTCTCTCTCTCTCTCTCTCTCTCTCTCTCTCTCTCTCCCTCCCTCCCTCCCTCCCTCCCTCCCTCCTTTTCCCCCCCTCTGTCTCTTTCTCCCCTCCTTCCTTCCTTCCTTACCTCCCTCCATCTCTTTCCCCCTCTGACTGTCTCTTCCTTTTGCTGAGCACAAGTTGAAAAGTCTCAATGCATTTGTGGAAGTAAGTAAGGTCTGGACCTAATATCTATCAGCTAAGCTTTACCATCTTTCCACACTGGTAAGACAGGAAACAAGAAGGATACACCCATCAGGCAGAGGTGGCCACTTATCATAACAAACATCATGGAAGTATATTACTTGTTACTATGATGTCTGAAGTTTCTATTCCTAACTGGTGGCTAGCTTTTTGTCTACACAGTGAATGGGGGATTTCCTTTCCTCCAAGGCCTATGCTCATCAAACTGGCAGAACACATAAAAGCAAACAGAAGTATGTATAGCCTGGGTCTGAAAGTGAAAATAGGATTTCCCTTAGATTTGATTCCATGATCACACCTAAGTACAAGAATGTGTATAGAGTGCCTATGAAGAAGAAGAAACCATAAGTGCCTAACCAGCCACCTTGAATACTACACAAAAATAATAGAAAGGCTTTGTCAGTAAATCAGCTTGCTTTCTCTTTACAAAACCTCAGTACAGAAGTGACAATGGCAATGAATAAGACAGCATCTTCCAGCCCATCTAGAAATTCCTGTAAGCATTATAGGATCCTTGCTCCTCTATCAACAATCACCTAATCATCAGGTCTATTTATCTTCCTTCCCAAAAGTATCTAAAAATCCATCCATTATTATGATTATTCTCACTGTCATCTATTTTGTCTCATCTGAGCCATTCAAGCATGTTTACATTGCCTACAACCAGAGTGGCTCTCATCCATCAGTCTTCACCTCCCTCACCTCCAACTCCAGACCATCCTCCCTAGAGCTCTCATTGGCTGGCTCTTCCCAACAGATGCCCAATTCAGTGGGCAATGGCCTACTCCAAATCTAATTTGGCTCATTTTAGCCTTCAGGATAAAGTCCAAAATCTTTCATGTGACAACTTCCAGGACCTAGCCCTCCTCCCACACATACTTTCTGAAATTTCTTTTTGTACCTTGTCCTCCAACAACACAAAATTCCCTGTGGTTTCCTATAGGCACTTACAGGCATGGTATAGTTTCTCTTGTATAACATCTGCTATAGCTCCTCTTGACACTCTAAATCAATGGTGCTCAACCTGTGGGTTATGACACCTTTGAGGGTTGAGTGCCTCTCTCACAGGGGTAAACTAAGGCCATCCTGCATATCAGATATTTATATTATAATTCATAAAAGAAGCAAAATTATAGTTATGAGGTAGCAACAAAAATAACTTTACAGTTAGGAGTTAGCATAACATAAGGAACTGTATGAAAAGAACTCAGCATTAGGAAGGCTGAGAATACTGTTCTAAGGATGTGTATGCTGTTAAATTCTATCTTGGGGATCTCCACCTCATATTAACTGCCCATCCCCCATTCTCACCCTATTCCATCGGTCTCCGAAATTTCCCAGACTATCAATCAAGCAGCACATTGCCGCTATAGTGTGTTCTCCATGTTTTATCCATGTGCCTCATGGTCCCTAAAGCTCACGGCAAGAAGATAATATTAAAGAACTGAGGGACATTCTACAGGTTCGGAGATTGATCTTGTGATTTATGGTTTGGGGAAGAGGGATTTACCTAATAAAATCAATGTAGCATGAGATGTATTTTCAGGGAAGACCAATCAACAAGTTCTAGAAAAGCCTGATAGATGGATATGAGACGAGTAACACAGAGAAGACAGCAAGTAGGATTGCATCAGCATCCACAGAGTTTCAACTCGATGCAAGGTTAGCTGAGTGGCTTGGGCAAATCACTACTCTGAGCTTTATTGTGTTTGAAAACAAACTGTAAATAGTAAGTTGTTCTGGACAATCTCAGCCAGCCAATGTAAGGACATAACAAAATAATGAATGCTAATATGCTTTATAAATTCCAGTGGAGTTAGTTTGTATGGTTAGTATTTAAATTGAAAATCAAGCTGTAACAAGATAGGTTCATGAGACCCTCCAGTGTCAAGCCCAGTCCCTTCTGAAATCAGGATGAGTCCTAGAAGCCTCTGTACTGACAAGTACCATTTGATCCTAAGTATATCCCAGCTCCCATGTCACCTGAAAGCTTGTGTGTAGTATTAGAAGGTTATCAGGTAGAAGAAAGCTGAGATTAACTCTACTGGGCTTTCTATCCATTAGCAGGAGATAAGTAGCAGCTTAATATAGGGAATACCTTTCAAACTTTCAAAAGGAGCTAAAAGCTGCTCAAAACTGAGAGTATAGGTATGCTGTGAACCACACAAAGATGGAGAACATGAGGCCAACGACAGAACGCTACCACTGTAGACACCACGTATGAGAATAGTTTGTACTGGTTGATTACTGAGCAATTTTCCAATTCTAAGATAAAGTTATCCATACTTCCTGAAAATACTTTTCTCAGTGGATGTATTCCTTTGATTATAATGATCAAAGTTGTGGCATAATATCATGTAGTAGGGGCTGTCTTTAGGCTATTTGGCATTGTTATAATAGAATCCTTGGTCCTGGAAAATTCATGAAGTAAAGAGAATTTTATGTGGCTCATGATTCTAGTATCTAGTATCTGGAAGGTCCAATTAGCTTGACATTATCATTTTGATGCTGTTCTGTTTAGTTGGCTGTGAGTACAGGAACTCATGCTTTCATAGCAGCAGCCAATTACAATCCTAGACTCTGCAGAGATCACCAGATGTCATTTTTACACAAATACCAGCATACTAAGTCATTGTGTGTGTGTGTGTGTATGTGTGTGTGTATGTGTGTGTGTATGTGTGTGTGTGTGTGTGTGTGTAGCTTTCACAGACAAGGAGAGTAGGCATCTTCATTCTTCAAGTTGGGAGGTCAGTGCTGTGGGTAAGGTTCTAATGTAGAACTCTGCCTGCTAGCTCGATGTCATGAAGCATTCTATGTTCATTTCAGAAATCAGGTTTCCTATCACAACTATGGGGACCTATCCTGACCCCTGGTATTTCTGTACCTTTGACGGACCAGTCGAACACAAGAGGTAAGAGACGTAATGACAAACCATCCCAAAGCCACCCATTTATTGCGAAGTTTGGCTGTTCTACACCTGACATGCACCTGACTTCACAAACTTACCAGCCTCATAGACTCCCAGGTAGCACTTTTCCCTGCTTTCTACCCTCAGATACATTATGCAGTAGAACACTGAGAAATCTCCCAGACTTTCTTTTCTAGACCTTGTATTTTTTGAGTGTTGACAACTTAATACATGTCTGCATTTCCTTTTATGGGGAAAGATAAGGCCCTGATGGTAATCGGAGCAGCAGGGTAGGAAATGCCACATTCTTCCATGTAAATATTTAACTAAGCTTTCTCCAGGCCATGCATCACTGTGCAGAGCCTCACAAAGGCTTCAGGTCCACAGATCAGCAAGAACGATAGCCTGGCAATGAATTATGAGAGAAAGTTGTTTAAAAACCAAGGCCTGAGCAGTCTGTGCATTCTAGGGGTGGCCCCTGTGCTACGTGGCCAACAATTGTTCTAAAACAGACAAAGACAAATAGAGGTTGATCTGTTAGGTTGAGTTTTCTTGTCTGGTTCAGTCTTCTCTGAAGAAGAAAACCTGTCCCACATGGTATTAACAAAGAAATTATTACAACTATGTAGCTGATTTTTAGATTGTTATAAAATATTTAAAAAAAAAACAGTCAGGAGCAATGTCAAGGTCACAAAGGAATTACTTAGACCCACAAATGTATTTGATGAACAATGATAGAACTATTGTTAACAATTATTAATACTTATGAAGTACTGCCAATGCACACTTAACTATTGCTGGTTTATTTCATATATTATCACTATTCTCTCATAAAATCTTTTATAATATGTATTACTGTATTTTTGGCCTCAGAAACTGAGGCAACTTATGAGTTGTACAACTTAGCTACAGTCTCACAGCAAGTATGTCATGGGCCAGGAGACCAGGCAGCCACTAGTAATGTTGCCACAAATGAACATTTAAATGAGGAGCATAGCATTGAACAGAATATGTGAACTCTTCACTTGTTCAATCTTTGTTTTAATTTAAGTCAAAGCAGAGTCATTTCATATACAGGAGGAAAGCACCTTTGAAACAACAGCAAAATAAATGTGAGAATATGGATATTCTTTAACTCACCACAGGCCTGTAAAATGGTATAGGTTCTCAGAAAAATGACATTTTATATTGTTTCAGAAATTTAGGATAAGAACATAGAATGACCATATGCTCTAGAAAATATGCTTCTTGTATATACCAAGAAGGACAGCGAACAAAGTACTGTACATATCTGTAATCCTAGCACTCAAGAGGGTCACTGAAAGTTCAAGGCCATCCTGGCTACATAGTAAGTTCTAGGCTAGCCACATCTACAAAGTGATAATCTGTCTAAAATAAGTGGGAGGTAGGCTATATTTATACATTCATGTGCAAATTAATAATTATTTATGAAAGGTGCAATGACACTAATTCAACTGCCCACAAATAAATGAAAAGAGAAAGTAAATATAGTATATACTTACACTGGGACAATATTCAGCCTTAAAAAGACATGGAATTCTGATAAAAGATACAGCACTGATGAATCATGACAGTATGAGAATTGAAATAGTATCAAGGCTATTGTATCTCTTGCGTATGGGATGCCTTGGAAACGATATATTCATAGAGTCAAGGAGAAGGGAGAAAGTAGAGATATGGAAAGATGAGGAATAGGATATTGTATAATGAGTACAAATAACCAGTCTTATAAGAGAAAAATCATGCTGGAGATGAGTTGTCCAGAACTATTACTGTGCTCAAAACTGTGGACTGTATACTTCTAAATGAAATGGGGGAAGGGAGCAGGGAGTGCACAAGAAAAATATAGAAACAAATGCAAGCAAGCAAGAAAGGTGGCAAAGAAGAGGAAACATGGTTACAACATTATGATTTGAATATGGAATGCCCCTACTATGCCTGAGATTGACATCTTGTTCCTCAGCTGGTGGTCACACTGCTTTGGTAGATATTAGAAATTTTAGAGGGTAGATAAAGGAAGTAAGTCACTTTGTGGCATGCCCTTGAGATGTTTTTTGCCCTATTTGCCCCCTCCTCTTTCAGCTATGAGAGGTGATGCGTCTCTACTGACATCTACTCTTGTTGCCATGATAGTCTACCCTTTCTTTAGCTCAAAGCAAGGTATTCAGCCAACTTTGGGTGCAAATCTCCAATATCATGAGAAAAAATAAAGCTTTCTTCTTTTTAGCCTGCTTCTCTCCAGAGTTTGTCACAGCAACAAGAAAGTTGACAGAGATATTAACCACACCTGGGACAAGCCCTGTGCCCAGAAGGAGTTGACCAGCATAAAACTATTTCATGGCATTTTTGAAGATTTTGCTTTGTTTGGTCACTTTGTTCTTATTGGTCTTTGCTTGTTAATTTTAATCTTCATTTTTGTGGATTTGAGAAGTGTGTGTGTTTCTTAATTTTCACATTTTTTAAGAGGGGGAACATAAAGTTGGGTGGGGAGGGAGATGGGAATAATCTGGGAAGAATTTTGGGAAGGGAAAACATTATCAAAATGTACTGTATAAAAAAATTGTCAATAAAAAGTTTTAAAGCTGAATTTTAAAATGTACACATAGGTAGAAAGTCCTAGTGTGTGTGTAGGTGTGTGTGTGTGTGTGTGTGTGTGTATATATATATATACACACATATATATGAGCATATATATATGTATATATATATGTATATATACATATATATGAACAGATAGTAATTTGTATTGCAGCATATTTTTATAAGTAAGTATACCTGCTTTGTACTTATCTAAAATTTATCATTTTTCTGTAAGAAATATAGTATGTTACACTGTAGCAAGATGTTTAAAATGATACATAGAGAGGGTAGAGGAAAAAAAAGAAAGAATAGAGTAGAGAAAAAAGAATTGGTATAAACCCTGAACAGACAGACAGAATAAACTGTGACTTCTTCAAGGAAACTGTCCCAACCTGGTCAGTTCTGCACATTCCTTAAATTAGATCTTGGGCTCCAGGGCCCAGCCACCAAAAAAAAAAAAAAAAAAAAAGAGTCTTACAAAGAGCCTGAGATCTGGAAACAGATGTGATCTAGAAGTTTGGACTAAGTTTCACATGCCTTAGTTTCTTCTTCTGTAATACTCATATGTGCATGTCCCCTGCATTTGGTTATGCTTGAACAACTCATACCACAAAGCTCTCAACAGTAGCAAAGGCTGGTGTGTCGTTCATCTTCACAGTTTGTTCAGTAAGAGTGTTAGGAGAGACCCGTGGTCCTGTGAAGGCTCTATGCCCTGGTGTAGGGGAATGCCAGGGCCAGGAAGCAGGAGAGGCTGGGTTAGTGAGCAGGGGGAGAGGGGAGGGAGTAGGATTTTTTTTTCCAGAGGGGAAATCAGGAAAGGGAGAACATTTGAAATGTAAATAAAGAAAATATCTAATAAAAAAAGTGTTAAAACTTCAGACCAGCTGTGCCTTTCTCCCTTGTTTGAAGACCAACTTCTGAACTCATGGGGAAAAATGGTAAATGAGGGTAGTGTATTTTTTAGATTTGGATAAGGAAATAATTTGGCAAAGGTGAGCTAGCTAAGTGCAAAAACTATGAACCATAACCCACTGACCAGATTTTTGTAAATAAAATATTTTTAAGTAAACATGGTTTTTACAGGTTGAACTAATTTTATTTACAAAAAGGAACACATGGATAAACTTAGAAAACTCTTCATTTGCTTTATTGCTATAAATAAAGTTTTACTAAAACACAATTATACTCATTAATTTGCAAAAGGCTTATGACAGATCTTTGTACAATGTACAATATTTCGGGCACAGAACATATGACCACAGCTAAAGATACTTATTCTGCCTCTGAGGATAAACTTTGCTAGCACTTGGTTTAAGATACACATTGATTTATACATACATACATACATACATACATACATACATACATACGTATATACACACAAACACACACATATATCTACATATATATATATACATGTATATGTACACAACTCAAGAGAAAATGGACTCATGCATCTTCCTTCATGGATCCCCAAAGTGACAAAGTAAGTGCCAATTGCAAGCTCCCTTGAAGGAAGGTGACCCATATGCTACGCACCTGCAACAGCTGGGAATCCAGCTAAGTTCTTCTCACCCTCCCTTTTAACTAGTGATTGTTGGCACAAAACCAGAACATGGTTACCAAGTGGCAAGAGTTGGGAAATTTAATTGGTTTCCCAATGATTAATAGTTTTTAGATGGTTAACCCTGTGGAACTGAAATGACTCATCAGCATCTTTGACTTGCTGCTACTGGTTTATTTAGTTTCGTTCCCCACTTGCTGTGGTCCCCCTAGGAGGCCTTTGCTGAGCTCCTAGTATGTGCTTGGGTAAGCCACCAACTCCTGGTGGCCCTAAAGGCCTCTTTCTTTTTTCTCATTTCTTTTTCTATACTGTCAGAGATAGAACATGGGGCCTCTCAAATGCTAGGCTCTACTCTGAGCTACACCTCAGTCTTTTGAGTTCTCTCGTGACAGGACATTACTATGTCACCCAGATAGACATAAAAGTTGTAGACCAGGCTAGACTTGGGCTTGCAATATTCTGCTTTTCGTGTAAGTGATATAATTATACAGGTATGCTGTATACTGGGGGGTGCTTTTCTCTATCTCTGTCTGTCTGTCTGTCTGTCTCTGTCTCTGTCTGTCTGAATGTCTCTGTCTCTTTCTGTGTGTATCTTTCTGTCTCTGTCTCTGTGTTTCTTTCTCTCTGTCTTTCTGTCTGTCTCTGTGCATGTATCTCTCAGCAGCTGAATAAAACACTGCTAGTTCCTGCTATGCTTCACACTCTGTGGTTCAGCTTTGAAGTTACTGATTGGGGTGATAACAGCAAGGAGGTGCTAAAAGACCGCCCAAGAACAAGGCTCTTCATTCAACTTGGCAGTTCACAGTCTGAGTATGAAGAAACTGGACTCTGCATATTTCAAGAAGAAAAGACCTGAATACAGGAAACTAAAAGCACAACTGTTGGGTAGACTCTTAGTGGCAAGGAACTCTGAAAAGGCAGGAACCCAGGAAGCAGTGTGGACACAGATAAATCTCAACACAGGCAAAAAGAAGCAAATGGCAACATCCCATACCTCCTGCATGTGCTCTGCTGCAGCTACTAAGAATAGAAGCCCTTGTTTCTTCATTACTTTCCAGTGAAAGTTGAGGAAATCTGGCCCAGAGGTGGATTTCTCATATACAGGCGAGAACATAAGCAGAAGGAAGGAAGGGGTGTAGTGGGTTGGTACTACCAACATACTGAGAAATCCGAGAAGACTTCCCAAAGAATGTGGTGCGGGAGGCACAATTTTGAAAACTTGAGGTCAGCCAAGCCCTGACTTGGTCAGTGATTCATCAAAGGAGTTTCCCTTTCTAGACTGCAGGATCCCAAAGTACGGAAGTGCACCCTTCCCAAGAAGAACTGCTCTTATGCAACCAAATGAAGAGGGAGCCATAAATAGCTTGATTTGTTTCCTTCCTAGAGAAAGAGAGGTAGAAGTTAGTTATTAAGGTAAAAGGCAATAACCCTCATCATTGAAACTATAAGTCAAGAAGGGGCTTTCCTCCCAATATATTGTACAGGTAGTTTGGAATTATGTTAAGAAGAGATTGCCCAAGGTAAGAAATCCTGTTAATTACAATGACAGCAGAGCACTAAATAAAGAAAAGATCCCTAGGTCCTCTCTGGATATCAACCCTACCTCCCTTTTCTGTCCCAGTTTCTTTCTTTCCAGAAATACAACAAGAACAAACTCTCCAGATAACCATTCCATCGACAGCTTATCTAGCTAGCACACAGGCCTCAGAGTTTAGAGTTAGCTCATCGTTCTCTGAAAACAGGGACCTAGAAGTGACAAGTACCTACCAGTTCTCTTGCCAATTTAAGAGCTCTGCACAGACAGTGCCTTTGAATTCTGCAAGAGTCTTTGAGATAAATATTTTACCCATATCTTCCTCATAAGGAAGCATGAACTAAGAAGGGTAGACTCAAATTCTGCTGCTGCATACCAAAGTTTAACCCCAGGGGTGGGGAATAATTGAAAAAAGTCCCTCACTGTATCACTATTATAAGGTAACTCTGAATTCTAGTACATGTTTCTCAGTCACCTTATAGAAGCATGAGGAACGTTGAGTTGCTCTGTGGCAGTTTTTCCTACCTTTTTTTTTTTTTTTTTTTTTT
>NW_022196913.1:100543517-100548065 GCF_008632895.1 Mastomys coucha | reverse complement strand
GGCCTCAAACTCAGAAATCCACCTGCCTCTGCCTCCCAAGTGCTAGGATCAAAGGCGTGCGCCACCACCGCCTGGCTCCTACCTTTTATATCATGCCCAAATGGGCAATAGTGGTGGCTCACCTTTCCCAAGAAGAGTAGACACCTTCAACATTCCACAGTTACCTCCCAAACTCCTTCTGTATTACTGTCTCAGAAATACAAATTTAAACATTCAGTTGGCTTTTATAGACTAAAATTCACATGGATTTCAAAGTGTTGTTCTTGCTGCTGCTGCTGCTGCTTCTGCTGCTGCTGCTGCTGCTGCTGCTGCTGCTGCTGCTGCTGATGATGATGATGATGATGATGATGATGATGATGATGATGATGATGATGATGATGTTGCTGTTGTTTTTCGGATATAACTCACCTTCCAATGCTTTCTTCCTTGATAGTTTTTACATTCTTCAGCTTTCATTATATATTAAACCAATACCTGTCTTAGAGAATAGAACCTAGAGGTACACCTCTAAAACAAAGCTACAAACACATTACAAAGACATGACCCTTGCTTCCTCCAGCAGACAGTGAGCTTATCACAGTCTTTTTTCCCTGTCACACCCCATCTTACCTTGCATTTGTTACTGATTCTTTGAAAGTCCAGATCATTTTCATATTATAATTTTAAACATTATGAACACTGTTTTCTGCATGACTTTGGGGATTTAATTTCATTTTCTAATTGAAACAGTGACTTTAAGATGGTGTTCTTCCTCAATGCTTAGTCTTTTTACTGGTCCCTCTCATTTGGACTGGTCTTATGTCTACTCTTTTGACAAGTGTTTTGGAGGCTAGTTTATAAATATATGTGCTGTCTCTTTTGCTGACCCAGGGATGTCATTCTGCACCCTGCATGTATGGATACTAACTAGAATAAACACAGACTATTCGTCAAGCTGTATGTACGTATTTCTGTCATTGAATATGCCAGGAAGAAGACCACTCCAGTTAGGTTAATGCTTGTCTTCAAAGCAAATTCTATGCCTGGGTATTGATACAATTTTGTTTTTAATCTCTGTAGGCTGAAGCTTGCACCATGCCACACAGATGTAAGACTGAATCGAAATTGCAGTCAGCTCTCTGGCCTCCATAAGTATCCTGTCCCTCTAGTTCAGCAATGCTGTGTCACATGGCTGCATGTACTCTCTCCCTATGTTTCTACAACATCTATCATTGTTAATCCTTGTTCCCCCTCGCAAAGTTCAAGGAGAGTTCATCAGCTATGTTCCCCCCACATGAATGGCACACCTTCACAGAACACTACTGCTTCCTACCCTTCCTTGTCCCCACAAAGGTTTAATTGTTTGTCATATCTGAACACACAATCTTCTCACTTGCTTCATCTCTATCCCCTATTCAAACCCTTTTCCTTTCCACATCTCACCTTCAAATACTATGAATTGATGTCAGACAGGACCATTCTGTAAGCACTCTGTGACTGTGCAGCAAAATTGTCTTAAGTAACTAGATTCCAGAGTAAAACGTTTCCAACATTGCCAAGCTTTGTTCAACATGTTCTTTTTTTTTTTTCCTGCAGCACAGTTTTTACTAGCACTTTGTTGCTGTTGATTTTTTATTTGTTGTATTCCTCCTCAGACAGAACAAGGTCACTTTGTTGGTATTTGTTAACTTCAAGAAAAATGATTTGCCATGTATGCTGCCTTCCAGGTCAAAATTTCTTCTTTAATTCATAATTTAATGTTGCATTGTCCAGTCCAGTGCTTACTTTACAACCAGTTCTCACCTGGGATGCACTTGCCTTGTATATGCTATCTTCTTTACAAGCCCCAGCCTGGCTTCTGGTACATGGAGATAATACAAGAAGGAACAGCTCAATCCTGGCAAGCAGAACTATCCCAAGCCATCATGCCTTGGCAACAACCTCCAGAGATTTGTCAGGGTCACTTCCTCCCTGTGGTCACCTTAATACCTTTCCACTTTCTGTGTGCCATTTACAGTGAGCCTAGATTGCAGGAAATGTTAGGAGAAGGAGCCTGAAAAAATGAGAAATGATGATTAAGACAAAAACATATGAGAAAGAGAAAGTAACTACTTTATTTGCAGTAGGTTAAGTGTCTGGAGCTGACTCTGGGTACTGAGTACGGGCAAGAGCAAGTAGCGTTACTGCCTGTAGGGTGTGGTCCATGTGCAGGCAGTATGTTCGACTCTTGAGCGAGGGCAGGAGTTCCTCCATCCACTTAATATAAAACAAAAGCTACAAACTCATTTGATAAGCTTCAAAAAATGATAGAGAAGGGAAAACACCTGAGATTCCCCACCACCAGCACCTGCTGTCAACCATAATGCCTAGTTACTCCGAGACCCTCTCAGTTAAAGAAAAGAACTGTTAAAATAAATGTAAAAAACAAAAAACAAAAAACAAAAAAAAAGCATCACATTAGCAATTTTTTGCTGGCTTAAAACATGCTATCAAACATTTTCAGGTAAAAATTATAAATCATCAAAAAGTTGGAGGCTGAAGAAAGAGAACAAGCAAGGGCATCTGAAATGTGGGTCTTCATCTTCCACAGCAGAGGCTGGGGTAGTGACTGCATATCCAGGAGACTAAACGATGAAGTTCCAAGGAAGAAAGGACATCACCTCAGGTAGTTTCCTCAAGGTTTTCCTTAGCCTTAGGAAGACCACTGGTAATTGAGGAGGTCTGACACAGAATTTAGAAGTTCCTTAAATTTCACTCCATTTTTCTCCCATTGAATTAATCATTTCCCATTTTAAAGAGTACATTGAGCATGCTCTCTTTTGTCTCATGATTTTTTTTTTATCTTCATGGTTTCTCATCCCTTCACGTGAAAGAAAGAGAAAATATGGAAAATGTACTCAAATAATCGTCTTGTGGCTATTTCATTATGTCAGAACTTAGGAGCCATTTCTTGCTTTCTTCTTTGTACTTTAGGAGGGAAAATGTCCTTTGTTTTTGTTTTTGGTTGTGGTCCCTTTTTTATTGTTTGATGGGTTCTTTCTATATAACCCTGCTGGCCTGAAATTCTCTATGAACTCACCTGTCTCTGTCACCTGAGGGTTGGCATGAAAGGTCTGTGTCCAGGATTTTTGTAAGCAGATGTGAGCTTGAGATTCAACTTCCTTATTAAAAAGTGGAAGAGAGTGTTTGGGAGATGTGTGGGCTGAGCAGCTGACATTGCACTGCTCCTGCACTAGAACGGTTTCCAGCACAGTGGCTAGCCCACATGAGCTGCTCAGTAAGCAGTGCCTCTCTCTCTCTGTTCTTCCATACCTCTCCATAGCCAGCTATAGAAAGAGTTTGAGTTTTTAAGATGGAGACAGCAGAGTTGTCCCTGTGTCATGTTCACAGTCCTCCCTGTTCATCCACTCCGTGCAAACAGTCCAGTGGAGGACTGCTCCGTCACATATTGACCTCCCAGTACAGCCACATTTAAGTTCTTAAGAATAGCTTTTAAAAAAAAAAAGCGTAAGAGGAGGAAAATGTGTATGTGCTAAAACATAGATTAGCCCTGGGGATAGTGTAACATGTTCAGCCAGTCACAAAGACATGTGCTGAATAGGTCCATGTGTGTGAGACACCCAAAGTAAATTCACAGTGCTCACAATTATAGAACAGTTAAGTCCACAGAGACGTAAAATAGAAGAGTGACTTCCAGGGTCAACTGGGGGAAGGACAGGATTGTTGGTTAATAAGCATAAAGTTTCAGTTCTGCAAAATGAAATAGATTTTGGGAATGAACAAAAGTGCTAATTCAAGAGTATGAATACAATTAATAGCACTGAATAAATGTTGTAATGGTTACCATAACAAAAAAAAAGTGGTTAAGATGGCAACTTATATAATTTCTTCTGTTTTTATTCTTTTCTTATATATTACATCCCAATGGCAGTTTCCCTTTCCTTCTTTCCTCTGAGTATCTCCCCCAAATGCCAACACCCATCCCCTCCTCCTCTGTTTCCCTTCAGAAAAGGGCAGCCATCCCAGGGGTATCAACCAAACATGGTATATCAACTTTGCAATAAGACTAGGCACCACCCCCCTCCTATTAGGGCTGGATGAGGAAACCCAGTAGAAGGAAAAGGGTCCCAATAGTAGGCAAAAGAATCATGGACAGCCCCCACTCCCACTATTAGGAGTCCCACAAGACGACTAAGCTACATAGCCATAAAATGTATGCAGACCCATGCAGCTTTCCTTATTGTTGGTTCAGTCTCTGTGAGCCCCCAGGAGAAAAGTTCATTGATTCTGCATGTGTGGTTTTTCTGTTGTTGTTGTTGGTGGTGGTGGTGGTGGTGGTGGTGGTGGTGGTGGTGTGTGTGTGCGTGTGTATTGTCTTTGACACATCTTGAGTCCTACAATCCTTCCTCCTTATCATCCTCAAGATTCCCTAACCTTTGCCTAATGTTTGATTTGGGGTGTCTGTACTTGTTTCCATCAGTTATGGATGAATGCTCTCTGATGTGTATATGCTAAGCTCCTGTTTGCAAGTATAGCCAAAAATCTATCATTAGGAATCATTTCTTTGGC
>NW_022196913.1:100521944-100543507 GCF_008632895.1 Mastomys coucha | reverse complement strand
TCTATCCTAGGTCTCTGGGGTGCCTAACTTCTAGTTCCTGTTCCTCCAGGCAGTGCCAGGGGTGAGCTCTTTCTCATGTCATGGGTCTTGAGCTGGACCAGTCATTGGTTGGCTTCTATCACAATTTCTGCGCCTCTTTTACTTTAGCACATCTTGAAGGCAGGAAAAACTGTAGGTTGAAGATTTTATGGGTAGGTTGATGTCTCAATCCCTCCATTGGAAGTCTTGAAGATGGTAACTTTTTTGGTATTTTATGTTACCACAATGAAAATTTTTATGAACATAATAAGACAATTGTCTTAGTATAAAGTGAATTTTAATGAAGTTGTAGGTTCATTAACTATTTGATGTTAACTTAAAACCATAATTATTGCTCACCAATAATTGAAGTCTTAAGGGAAAGAGATTTGTCAAAACCATACCATTTCGTTTAAAACCTGTAGCTGAAAAAATCATACTTCCCATTTAACGATGAAAAAGGAAGAGTCCAGATTTACTAAGAAATGAATATGGCAACCACCTATTCCTATGTTCCATTAAAAGTCTCCTATCTCATGTTTAAACTCCAGGCCTATTCATCCATTCATGAATTTGTTTCTGAGGCTCCACACTGTCCCACAGATTACACATGACTCTCTGTGGCATAATTTCTAGACTTCCTCCTGATGACTAATGCTGACTGAGAATTTCCTCTTTAGTTTGTTAAAGAAAAAATACATAGCAATATTTCATAATGATTTATACTCTAATTCATAGACTATCCCAAAATGGTGCATCCATTTAGCTTTCTTGTCATTCTCTATTTGAAGATGAAATGATCTCCGATGTTGCTACAGACTGAGTTCATTTTTAAAGAGAATTAATAAAATGAAAATCACAATGTTTGCTCATATTCTTCTCATTACACATCTGTGCTTGTACTTTTTTTTTGATATGTGGTACTGTTCCACAATGTAAGCAAAGCTTTAAAAAGAATGATTAAATACAAACATAATTTATCAGCTTTCTTTACTTAATACAATTTCAATGTGATTAATAGTAAAACATAAACAATTAAACATTTATATTATTGTGTGTAAGATCATATGTTATTTACCTCTTCCTATGTATTAAATGACTACTAAGAGCACTGTCTTAGCAAAACACACCCTTATTCCTTACAGGCTCTGTATCAAAAATCTAGGTCCTGTTCAGTAGGCATTTCTGGCCCCCACCATCCCAGAGGTTCAATAAACATGTGATTGAGAGTCATCAGAAAGCTCCAGTGAAAAGCCAGCCCTGCAGCTGTTGGCAGCTCATACACACTAACTTGTTGCTGTGGCATGTACCATATCACATGGATTTCTCAAGAGAAATATGACAAGGTGGCAAATTGCTTCTCTGTGCTGAGAAATAGAAAGGGAGGCCCAACATACAACCATTAGCCTTTTAATAACCTACTCAAAAATGACATCAAAAATCCACTGTACTACTGCACACATCCAACCCTAGCACCAAAAAGGTAGAAGTAGAAGATCAGGAATTAGAGACCAACCCATAGCTACATGAGAACCTGTAACAAAAACTTTTATCAAATTATAGTGGTTTAATATGTGCCCAATAGACTCATGTGTTTGAATACTTGGTCCACAGGGAATAGCTCTATTAGAAGTCATGGCCTTGTTGGAGTAGGTGTGGTCTTGCTAAAGGAAGTGTGTCACTGTGAGGGTGGATTTTGAGCTCTTGTATGTTTAAGCTACACCCAGTGTGGAATACAGTTTTCTTCTTCTGTCTTTGGATCAAGATGTAGAATTCTCAGCTCTTTCTCCAGCACCATGTCTGCCTGCACACTGCCATGTTTCTACCATCATGATGATGGACTAAGCCTCTGAAACTGTAAGTCACCTCCAATTATGTTTTCCTTTCTAAGAGTTACTGTGGTCATGGTATCTTTTCACAGCAATGAAAATTTAACTAAGACACCAAACATCTTTGCTTATTTCTATTGACTAAAAATGAGGTACTACATCTAGTCCACATTCCAGAGAATGAGCTGCTACAAAGACTTATATGGAATGATATGAATGGCTAGTAGATATTCATGGATTGGCAGGCCATGCCCTAAAATTAGGTTAAAATTTTTGTTGATTCTCATTTACTGAGTACTTCATTCACACCAGGCCTTAAGGACATGGTATGAAAGAAGAGAAAAGTATCTGTACCCAAAATATTCACTCCAAAATACGGGTGAAGGGATTCTTCTGAAGTATTTTATGACTTTAATGATAGAAATCAGTGTTTTCTCAGCAATGATATATTGAAATATGACAAGGTGCATACCTGCTTGCATGCTGATATTACATGGAAGCTAGAAGCCACAAAGAGCTTATAACATAGTACAAAAGATGGGTGGTTAAAGGTAACAATTTTTAATGTATTAGATGGCATAATAAATGCTACAATGAGGAGAGATGAAATTAAAAGAAATAGAAGAGAAAATGGAGACGTGTCTCATGAAAGTTGTGTGAGGAAGGTCACATCTAAGCCAAGATTCTGTCAACCAAGACAAGAGTTTTAAGAGGTGAGCCTTAGTTGAAGAAGCAGCTTAACATGAGGTATAATGACACTACAAAATGACATAATTGAGAGACAGCAGGCTGAGCAGTTGAGACAGGTTAATCAGGGCCAGGTGTGGAGTACGCAAAGCTGCAGACAGCAGGGGAGAGGGCTCATGCTTAAAATCTAAAGAAAGTAATGACATGGACGTGTTCCATCTAGGGATAACCACATGTTCCCAGCAGAAATGTGTTAAAGATCAGCACCTGAAGAGAAGGTGACCCTGACATGAGTTGAGTTTACCCAGGGACGTCTTCCCAGGTAAGTTCTTCAAATGTTCGTGACATCTGGGACCCGGTGCTTGCTAAAACAACTGGCATCATGACCTAAGTATGACAGACCAGAGACAACTCCACAAACAAAACAAAGTGCTCCATACTAAGTTAGGGTCCCCATAGTTAGCTTCTCCTATGGAAATGTGTCAGGGAAAGTAGTGTCCGGTCTGAAACAGAGTAGGAGAACTTTTTCATCAAAGGGCAGAGGTCTGAGTTTATTAGTTAGGAGCAGTGTGATTTTGGACAAATCCCTTAATCTTTTTGACCCAAGCTCCACAGCTGTAAACTACAATGACTTCTATTTGATAGAGCTTCTGCCAGGATGAAATGAGGGCAACAATCTGAAAGAATAAAAGTAGTGTGCAGCTAAGGTCACCATGAACACTACTATTATTATTAGACAGGAATTGAAGTGCTCTCAGTGCTTGGAATCTCAGGTTCTGGCATGAGTTCAAATTCTAGGTGTTGTGATTATGATCTGTGTGCTATTAAACAAATGACTTAGCCTCTCTGAGCTGTCAATTTTTTATCTATATAATTAGAGAAATTATAAGAGATATGACATAAGGATATTAGGAGTTAAAAATGCTTAACTCTTGTAAAATCTAAGATATGGAAGACAAAATTCTCAAGAAATATTAACTATTGCTACTACTGTTGTCATTAAGGGTAGTGGTAGTGATAATGGTAGTATTAGGAGAAGCAATACTTTGAAGGACCAAAATAAATGGATTTTCAGGAGATGGTATGGTGGGTTGGAAATAATTCATGCAAATGAGCTTTATTTAGTATCTCAAAGCATCGTCATAAGTTTGTAGTGTTACAAACCAATTGCAAAGTTGTTCCATTATTCTCAGATTAAACATGAGACAAGAGACTTGGAGAAATCACATAATTTCTCATCATACTACTAGAACTGGCTATGTGAAGAGTCTAAACCTATTTCCCAATGCCAGATCAGTCCTCTCTCCTAAGCTGAACTGTCTTTCTGTATAACATCCTTTAAAAAGAACAAGCTGGCTGTATCTTACCAGGAATTTTTTTAGTTTGAACTAAACTCGGACTGTATATTATTCCTGAGTCTTGCAGTTGTCTTTAAAACCTTTGTCTTCCCTGATATTGTCTTTGAGCTTTCTCCTTCAAGAAGGGATTTTCAATTAACCATTAGCTTATGTTGCAAACATTTGTTCTTAAATGCATTCATTCATTCTTGCAGGTGATTAAAGATGATGGGTATATAAATATACAAGTACATAAATGACAAGTCAAACCATGTACATATGGTAATTTAATTTTGAGATGAGTACCATGTTTATATACTTCTATCAGTCTGCCTACTTTTGATGAATGTGCAATTTCTTACCCACACTTTTATCACTGCCAATATTTAAGTAAATATCCTAAGTGCTGTACTAGAGAAAACTATCAATGTCATCCAGATAATTTGCAGCTGGGATTGATAAGCAATGGACCCTTTCTAAGTTAACTGATATTCTCTCCTTCATTAATGCTGCATGTTTAGCAAGCAGCTGGCGTTTGGGAATGTACTACTGAGTGAAAGAGCTTTGATCCATGATGGTAGTAAAAAACTTAACATAGGGGTTACCATGTAGCTAAAGATTTCAATAGTGCTTTAAAAATTATCATTGATTCCAGTTGTTCCTTGCAGTCTGCAGGAAATTGGCTCTAATAGGGTGAGCAAACCCCCTATCCTATTCCCCCCTTACCCTGCTTCTATGAGGGTGCTCCCCCACCCACCCACTCCTACCTCCCCACTCTAGCATTCCTCTACACTGGGGTATCAAGCCTTCAGAGGACCAAGGGCCTCCCCTCCCATTGATGCTAGATAAGGCCCTTCAACTCTTTCAGTCCTTCCCCTAACTCCTCCATTGGGGTCCCTGTGCTCAATCCAATGCTTGCTGAGAGGAGCCTGATACAACTGTCTCCTGAGAGGCTCTGTCAGATCCTGGTCAATACAGATGTGGATGCTCGGGACCTCATCTTAGAGTTCCCACTGCTGTGATAAAATACTGAGCAAAAGTAAGTTGGGAAGAAAGTGCTTATTTCAGCTTCTGCTTCTAGATAAAGATCCATCACTGAGGGAAGTCCGGGCAGGAATTCAGGCACAGAAGGATCTTGAAAGCAGTAACTGAAGCAGAATCCTTGTAGGAGTGGTGCTGACTGACTTGTTTCTTGTAGCTTCCTAAGTTGACTTTCTGACAGGATTCAGGATCACCTGCCTATGATGGCACCACCATTGTGGGTTGGGTCCTCTTACATCAGTCTTCAACCAAGAAATTGTTCCACAGACCAATCTGGTAGGGAGAATTCTCTCAACTGAGGTTTCTTCTTTTCAGATAAATTTAGTTTGTATCAAGTTGACAGTTGTGGCAGTGAGGAGAGAGAAGTGGGGAATGGCACGACTGTGGACAATCTTACTCTAGAGATGGGTCTTGATCCTGCAGATGTTAGGCATAGAGTGATATGGCCATATTTGGTCTTCAGTAAGTCACAGTTGTGGAAATGTGAAAGATCATTGGCAGATCATATCTCATTTACATAATGGGACAGAGCACACAGCCAATTCTGCCATCACTTACTGTTGAGTGTGGTCTGAAGCCTACCAAGCATAGTCTTCTTCTTCCACAGCCAAGAGGCTTGAAGAGTGAGTCAAGGAAGATTCTGGCCTGTTAGACTCAAGTGGAAGACCAGTTCTGACTATTCAGAAAGTCAAAATGTCCAAGGCATTATAAAGTGCAGTGGTGAGTGTTGGTGGGGCCCTACAGATACGGTGTGAAAGCAGAATTAAGACCCAGGTAGCTGTACACTCTCCTAGCTTTTTGCACACCCCAGGGTGTTGGCTAGCACTGAGCTGTTATACAACTGTGGGTTTTGCAAACCTGAGCTCAAAAGTTCCTTTCCCAAACCTGCTTCCTTCACATACTCCACCCTGTAACCTCACTCATCTGTGAAAACTTGGGGTCTTGGGGTATGACGTAAAACTGAAAATTTTAAAACAACACAGGAGATCTCTGTTACTGTGCCCTCCCGCAATGCTCCTTGATAGTCTGTTATCCTGCTTTGAGCATACCTGTAATTCAGAGATGAAGTAAAAGAGCACTGGACATAGAGTCTAGATGCTTGCTTTTGATTCTTGATCTAAAGATTTTGTGCATTTGATTGGTAAACCCTTAAACCCTCCAAAAGCCTCAGATGTCCAATCCCTGAAGTGAAAAGTCAATTAGATGATGCTGGGCTTCAAACTCATGGTGTGATTCCAGGAGCATCTGGTCCTGTGTGCTAAAAGATGACAAAAGAAACCAGCTACAATCATACCAGTGTAAGATAGCCAAAACATAGATAAGAGGTTCCCAAACAATACTATAGACAAGTGCCTAGAAATACTGAAATCCCTTAGCACTTCTGTCAAAAGAGAAGAGAAATCTGCACAGAAATCTCTTACAGTCTCATTTTTACAAAATAAGTTCACACATAGAAAGAAATGCACAGAGACTCTTCTCAAGGTCATTCCTGGCCTGAGTTGCTTTTTATTTTCTGATAGCTTTTTGCAAGTGAAGCACACTATCTCAGTAATAAATCTTTTTTATACCTCCTGAGCACCATGGATTTGCTGTTCATTCTTTTTGGAAATCAATGATGACTTGGAAATGATGTAACATTTAATCTGAAACAAAGCAACTAAATAGGAATCATTTTTTTTTTCTAAACAACTCTCTCATCTATCAACTCTCATTTTTCCTGAATATGTCTTAAGGCTTCTCGGAGATAAACTGTGACTTTTCTCCACTAAAATATTTACTTTCTGAAAGAAAAAAAAAAAAAAGCAATTCACCTGGTCCTCCAGTGTGCTTTCTAAAAAAACCAGAGGTGTTTGGTCCCATGAAAGCACAGACCATATTAACTTACACTTATTACAGGAGCCTCGTTGATAGCAGAGGTTCTGAGTAGTCACACCTAAGTCTGTGGGCAGATGTGCAACAATCTCATCTCTGACTATCAGTGGTCAGTATACCAGTTTCTCATTTCCTACAACTGACATCTCCATGGCTTTCTTTGTAGCTTAGACCAAAATTCCAACACAGTGTGTCAGTAAATACTTGAGAAAAAGAATAGAAGCAACAAAATGGATTAGAAAAGCCCAAGAGGCTATGATATAAGTAGATAGTACTTTATAGGAACAAGAGATAAGAGACAGAGAAGAAATCAGTTAGAAGTAAGATAAAAATAGGGGTGGCAAGATGGTTTAGTGGGTAAAGGCTGAGCCTTTTTTCTCTGAGCTTTCGTGGTAGAAGAGAGCAGAAAAATGAGTCTTGGAAGTTGTCTTCTGACATCTATCCATAAGCATGCTATGGCACTAACATACACACACACACACACACACACACACACACACTTTATGTGAAAAAGAAAGAAAGAAGGAAGGAAGGAAGGAAAGAAGGAGGGAAGGAAGGAAGGAAGGAAGGAAAGAAGGAAGGAAGGAAGGAAAGAAAAAAGGGAAGGAAGAAAAGAAAGAAAAGAAAAGGAAGTAAAGTAAGCCTGGGAAAACCTCCTTGCCACCTGGACTGAAGTTCTTTGTATGTATTTGTCTCACATCAGCAAGACTTCAGTCTCTTGTCCAGGCCTGTCTCCCAAGCTCTAAAGTATGATAGTCAGCTCACTACCAGATACATCTATTTGGATACCCAACCCACCCCTCAAACTTCATATATCCTAAACTGTCCTCTCCCTCCTCCCTAACAAACCCCTCACAGCCTCCACACCACATAGGATAGCAACCTGTCTTTGCTGTGCAAAGGCCACATTATGATTCCAGTATGGTTCCCTCCTTCCATCGTATCTCAAATCTTTTTGTCAAGCAAGTCCATTGTCTGGTCTCTCTCACCAGCCCTGCCATCACCATTCCAACCTAACTACCCCCTTCTGTCACCCCTATGACTGGAAAACTACACTAATTTCCCCATCCTTTCTTTACCTTATAATCTGCCCTAGGCATAGCAACCTAACTCATCATCTTAAAGCATATCTCATGCTAGCCCTGAACTCAACAATATTACATTTATTTATTCTGTGCAAACATCAATGTTTCTTCATACAAAGACCCAGAAGATCCTATGTGAACCCATCTTCATTATGTCTCTGACCTCATCTTTTCACTGGACCCTCATCAAGTATCGCCCTAGTGCCCACAATGTATCCACTGTTGTTTGTACGATCATATAACCAATGAGTGCATGCTAAACAGCATCTGAAGTCTCACATGTGCATAATGCTCTGTAGTTTGCAAGTTACTTCTGGACATATTTTATTTAACACTCACAACAGTGTTGTAAGTTCTTATTGAGAATTATTTTCCACATTTTATGGATAACACATCTAAACTCAGAAGTGTTTTAAAATGTGTCCACATAAGTAGTACTTGGCTAGTGTCTTCTAGTGTAAATCTATTGGTGCCCAAAGAAGAAGAAAAAGAAGATTAATTTATTCTGTATTGTTCTATAGTTTAAAGCTCAAATATTTCCCCATCAGCAAAGATTCATATATTTAAGGTACATTTTCCAAAATAATGTTTTGAGTGGAGCTTTAAGAGGTGGGGCCTAGCAGAGGGCTTTAGGTCACTGAAGGTGATGTTGAAGATTATAATGGAATGGAACTCTTTCTTCTCGCCTTTTTTACCTTTTCACTACCCAGTGGAGAAAGAGGGATTCTACTTCATCCTAGGTTCCAGCCATAATGTGCTACCACAAGCTGAAATCAACAGGTCAGTGATCACAGAATAAAATCTATAAAGCTCTGAGTCATGATAAATCTTAGCTTTCTGAAAGCTTATTATCTCAGATATTTGTTATAAGAGAAAAAATAACATAAATTTCTTAATTTAACATTTAAATATTTTTGTTTATAAGTGTGTATGTGTATATATATATAAGGACCCTAAGAGGCCAGATGAAGGAATCAGATGCCCTGGAATTGGAGTTACCATTAGTAATGGGCAGCCTAATATGGATGTTAGAAACTGAACTCTGAACTTTGTCCTCTGCAAAAGCAGCAATTACTTGTAACTTCCAAGCCATCTCTGCAGCCGCTACATGACAATTCACTTACATTCCTTTTATTTAAGTAGCCTGTCATCTTCTCCTTTGTCATGTCCTATATTATGATAAATGGTATTCTTTAAATGGAAGGTGTCAGAAAATGTTGATAAACATCATCATCATCATTATCATCATCAGTACCAAGGTTAGTTTACCCTACTTACTATGGCTCACACACACAAACACACACACAAAGTGTGGAGACCAAGATAGGAGAGTTGAGTTCAGTGGAAAGCAATAGTGTTTGTACCTGTTTCTTCTTTCTGTTTTGCCTTACTCTTTTCACTATCCTTGCTCCTAAAGGGATATTTATTCCATTGAGTCTCTACCTACCTAAAAATCCAGATACTATTGTGGATGCCAGCAAGTGCTGGCTGACAGGAGCCTAATATAGCTGTCTCCTGAGAGGCTCTGACAGTACTCGACTAATACAGAAGTAGAGGCTCACAGCCATCCATCGGACTGAGCACAGGGTCCCCAATGAAGGAGTTAGAGAAAAGACCCAAGGAGCTGAAGGGTTTACAGCCCCTTAGGATGAACAACAATATGAACAACTAGTACCCTCAGACTCCCAGGAACTAAACCATTAACCAAAGAGTACACATGGTACATGGTAGGACTCATGGCTCCAGCAGCATATGTAGCAGAGGATGGCCTAGTTGGTCATCAATGGGAGGAGAGGCTAGTTGGCCCTGTGAAGGTTCTACGCCCCAGTGTAGGGGAATGCCAGGGCCAGGAAGCAGGGGAGGGTTTGGTAAGCATAGGGAGGGGGGGAAGGAACAGGGTTTTTTTGTTGTTGTTTTTTTGTTTTTGTTTGTTTTTTTTTTTTTGAGGGAAAAATGGGAAAGGAGATATCATATGACATGTAAATAAAGAAAATGTCTAATAAAAAAAGAAAAAAATTGTTAATCAATTTTCAACTGTATGACTCCAAGCTGCTTCCCATTTATCTTTTGTAAATATGCCCATACTCATCTTGTCTTCTAAGTGATCAATCTATCTGCTTGGATATAAATTATTTTTCTTCCTTCTTTTGAGTTTGGGATTGAGTGTTACCATGGCTAGCTTTTGACTTCTTTTTCAATATACTTAAGAGTTGGCCAGTTATTCAATCAATAAATACTTGCAACCTTAGATTTAAGAATTTGAAATTGAATGATAGAATATTGATCTTTTTGTAATAACAAAAGGTAAAGATATGAATTGAGGTGATTTAAAACTATATAAACATATCAGTGTGAAAATACCTAAGATATTACTTTCCATTTTACAGATAATGAAATTGAGTCTCACAAATATTAAGGCAGTCTCATTTTTCTTATATCAATTATTTGATCCCAACAACTTCCAAAAGCACAGCATAATCTCTTTAAAAATACTGCTTTTAAAACTATTTCAACATTTCCTAGATTTGCTAATTGAAGGTGCCAATTTGTTTTTCTAAGTCACATGAGGAAAAGCTGCAATGTGAAATTGATTTCGTTTTATAAAAATTAGAATAAGATGACATTTTGCTGAAAGTGTGCTTTGCTTGGAAAGCTAAACTTTTTTATTATAATTTGCATAACTTTCATGGGTATCTAGGGATTCGGAGAGCACATTCAGGAAAACTTGCAGAGATGAAAGAATAATCTTGCCAATGTCAAGAACAGAGGCTGCTCCTGTAGTCTGCCATACCCCTTCGTAGCTCATTCGCTGAACATGGTCCTCGGCCACACAGAAAGCACTCTTTTCTGCTGACCCAGCTCTGCAGCCCCAACTTTCTTCCACTCAACAGCCATTCCATGAACCCCAGCCACACTATGGCCATATATGTTGATGGTTCTCACCTTGAAACTGTCATTTTTTTAATGCTGTCACTTGTGGCAGTACAAATGTCACAGGTGAAAATATGCATTCAATAGACATCATACTTGGAAGGTCAAGTTCTAATCTTTTTTCTGTGTTGGATATATAGATTGTGGTCTTGGTTTACAATGCTCAATGCTTGGTTTACAATGTACCAGATAGATATATGGTAATGGGCTGAAACAAGCAGAACTCTAGAGAGTCCTGTAGGCAAAACAGTACGTGAGTTTCTACACACTTTATTGTAAAAAACAAACCTCTGTTAGGTAATCTTGTTCAAGCTAGGTTTATATTTCAGAGAATCTAGCATAAGCTAGAAGGTTCAGGTTCAATAGGTTAGACATATTAAATGCATTTTCAACTTAGGACATTTTTCAGGTTATGATGAGTTTGTTGGAATGCAAACAATGGTAAGTCAAGGAGTATCTATACCATAAGAAAGAGCTAGGATAGAAGGCAGCTGAGAAGGTCTGGTCATGTGAACAGCAAGTCACTCAGAACAGCGCACTGGAGCAGAGTGATAAAAGAGGAAGATAGAGCCTAGTTCCAAGAAATTTGTACAGCATAATCCTTGAGTTCGCATTTTACACTTCAAACAATTGATGAACTTAAAATTAGGGGAATAATCACTTGATGTTTTTCAATTGAGAGAATGGGAGTCCACATGAATCTGGGTGTGTGGCTGACTGTTTAAGAGACAAGGAGATCAAGAAACAAACTACCATGGTACTCTAAGTTCTCTCTCTATTTATGAAGTCCAAAAGAACATGGATGGAAGAAGAAATGAGGATACACATGAAAGATGTTTAGTATATTAATCAGGACTTGAGAAGAAAGAGTTACAAGGTCCTATAACTGTCTTATCCACTGGGTTAGCATTACACCTCAGCTTCCTTTCTGAGATTATTATGGACATATTCTATGTGACCCTCTCCAACATAGAGACAAAGGGAGACCTGGTAGGCCAACTGGTTCCCCACTTTGGAAAGCTTCGATTAAGACACGATGAATTGTCCGTACACTGCAAAGTCGTAGATATTATTCGATTAGGAGCCACAGAGATGTCTAAAGGCCACCTTGAGGCAGAAGAAAGTGGTATTGAGGCTGAACATTGGAGACAATTGATACAGCAACAAAACAATTTAAGACCATCCAGGAGAGGAGCATAAGATAGAGTGGTTGGGCTGGAAAACATGAATTTAATAAATGATCATAGTCCCTGCATGACAAGAGAGTAAACAATGAATTATTACTGTTCCAAAAAAAAGAATCAAGATGCATCCAACCCACCATGATAAGGTATTGCATTCTTCTTTAGCGAGATCTCAAGACAACAAAACAGAACCTACTAAGGACCATAAGAAGAATTCTGTCCCCACTTTTGTGACACCAAATATGGTACAATTAAGTTATAACAACACTTGCCTTATGAATGTGACAAATTAAATATTTGCTTGATTTTAAGAAAGAAAGCCTTCTGCAGGAAGAGTTGGGTGACCACAAACATTGTATTTGCACATTTCTATAGCAGCAGTAAATTGCAATGCTCATTTTGGGGTTTGGGGTTTTTGAAAGAATGTTTGTGGTAAAGGAGTAACAAAGGCTCTCATTGAAGAAAAATGTAAATGCATATGTAGTTGCCACTATACCACACAAACACGGAACACATGAATGTTGGTGAAACATTTTCTACAGGAAACATAGCAGCATGCAGCTAAATCTTATGCTGGAAATTTGAACACAAAACTTTTAGGAACCAGAATACGATGCATACATGAGTGGAGGGGATATGGAGAAATATTTTCTGTAGAGAAAAAAAATTCTACAGATTAAGTCTAAGTTTATAGGTTATTAGGGCAAAGGGATGGCATGAAGCAATTACCATACGCTTCCTCTCCGTGCTAAATGTATACGCTGAGTCAAAGGTAATAGTTTAAGTCTCTTGAGAGCATTTAAATGTTTTTAGTTAATGAGCTATTTTTTTTTTACTGAGTCTCTAACCATTTTAATAGTCAGAAGACACATGAACTTTGAAGTCCAGAAATTTGCCCCAAATCATGACCTTGATATTTCCTAGCTGGTTACCATAAGCAAGCTACTAAGTATATTGTCTAAGAAAAACAGGTATACATACCATTATCTAACAAAATCAGCTCAGAGTTGGAAATATGCTGGCAAATGAAATTCATGTATTTACCATCTTTCCTAAAATATTGTGGGATATTTGGCAAATAATACAACTATATCTCTGCCTCTCAAAAAAAATCATTTTTTATTAGATGTTTTCTTTATTTACAATATCTCCTTTCCCAGGTTCCCCAACAAAAAGAAAAAGAAAGAAAGAAAAGAAAAGAAAAGAAAAGAAAAGAAAAGAAAAGAAAAGAAAAGAAAAGAAAAAAACAAAAACTAAAACAAACCCCTGTTCCCTCCTCCCTCCCCCTGCTCACCACCTCAACCCCTCCTGCTTACTGGCTCTAGCATTCCCCTACACTGGGGCATAGAACCTTCACAGGGAAAAAAATCATTTTTAAAAATTCTCCTTAAACTACTTAAATACTTAAAGCTTAACTACTAAACTACTAAAATAGCTAATATTCTATCATATATTTTTATAAAACCTACTCATTTTTCTCTGCCATTACTTATAGATATTTCTTTTTCTTTTTTCCTTTTAATTGTCAATATTTTTAGAACTATAATTTTAGTTATTTTTAATTTTTCAATGCTGGATATATTACATTGCCTTCTTTTGTTCCTGTTTCGCTTACTGATCATCCAATTACATAACAAGACATGCTACAGTCATATAGAGTTATGTGGTGTTTTAAATAGAAATGACCCACTTAGACTCATATATTTAAGGGGTTGGTCATTAGAGAGTGGCACTAATAGGAAGTATGTCCTTGTTGGTGTAGATGTGGTCTTGTTGGAGGAAATGTGTCACTGATGATGGACTTTGGGGTTTCAAATGCTCAAACCAGGAGCAGTATCTCTCTCGCTTCTGCTGTCTGATGATCCAGATATAGAGATCTCAGATACCTCTCTAGTACCTTGTCTGCCTATGTGTCACCATGCTTCCTATCATGATGACAATGTACTAAACCTGTGTACTTGTAAGTAAGTCCTAATTAAATGTTTTACTTTGTAAGAGTTGCCTATGCCATGTTGTCTCTTCCCAGCAATACAAACCCTATGTCAGGTTATAAAGCCGGTCCATACAAGTTCTCCTTGCAGAGTTTTAGTACAATATTGCAGAAGTACAATATATGGATTATGTAAAAAATAAAATCTAGTAAGAGAGATTGCTTTATGAAACCTCCAATTACACTTCTAAATAAATGCTTCTTTTGTGTAGTATTCAGGATTAGTGACTGTCTTATTTTGGGGTTTGCTGTGAAGAAACACCTGTACCACTGTAACTCTTATAAAGGAAAATATTTAATTGTGGCTGGCTTAGAGCTTAGAGGCTTAGTCTATTCTCATCATTGCAAGGAGCATGTAGGCAGACCTGGTGCTAGAGAATGAGCTGAGAGTCCTACATCCTGATCAATAGACAGCAGAAGGAAACTGACAGTAGTCCTAGCTTGAGCATAAATGAGGCCACAAAACCCACCTCCACCGTGACACACTTCCTCCAACAAAGCCATACCTCCTAGTAGTGCAATGCTTTATGAGCCAAACATTGAAATACATGAGTCTATAGGTCAATTCTTCTATGGCCACATGGGCATAGTTGGTATATACACATGGCAAAAGGTCCTAGAGAGTCAGAGTTACTTCCTGTGCATGATGAACTTGGAACAATAGAGGTGTCATTAAATAATAGTTAAAAGATAATAGATTCAATGATAAAAGATTTGTAGCAAGATAGAATATATATTAATAAGATAATAAAACAGAGCCGTTAAAATAAGTAGAATATTTATAGACTTAAAAACAATTTGTGTTGTTCTCTACACAAAAAAAAGCCAGATTGCCAGGTAATATATCCAGTATGACTCCAAGTTTGGTTCAGATGGAAAAGATTTGCAAAGATACACATTGCCGTTTCCTTATGATTATTTCAGAAGATGGGGTTTGGAGCAATTTCCTTCTTCTTTGTGCTTTGTTTGCCTTTTTCCACTTTTGGCCTGGGCACTGAAGTCATCTCTAAGTGTTCAGGATTTGGATGGTATCCGGATTCTATTACTATAGCCAATGCTTTGATGAAATGCTTGCCCATAAATATCTATGTGTGCCTCTGTACATGAACTCAATAGTTCACTCTCTCCGACTTTTAGAAAACTGTACTTGCCTTCTGTGTCTCATTGACTCTTTTTGGTGTTTGGTTTCTCTTTTCTGTACTGCTCAGACTTTAATCAATAATGTAGTCCCAAGTAGCATTACAGGTATATACCTCTCCACTCAGCTCATTTCATTCTTGTGGGGGATGGGCTTTCATGTATGTGTATTCTGATGCATGTGTTTGTACATGTGTTGTCAAGTGGCAGACAATAACCTTGGGTGCTCTCTAACCTTGTTTTCTGAGGCAAAAGGTCTCACTGTCCTGAAAGATGCTAGGCTGACTGAAGAGTGAGGCCCTGGCATCCACCTGTCTCCATCTCTCTAGCATTGAATGATAAGCATGTGCCATCAGGTCTGGCTTTTTCTTCTGGGGGACTGAGATCAAGACCTTGTATTTGCAATGTGATCTATCACATTGGCCCCTCATTCTATAATCCTTAAAATAAGGATAGTAATTTACCTTCACCAGAATATTATGAAACTTGTATATATTGATTCCACCTACACATGTCAACATGCAATGAATATTTAATACATATTTGAAATTGTGGGACTTTATTAGTTAAAAAAAAAATGTGCTCATATTTTCTATGCTCTACAATGGTTCTCCACCTTCCTAATGCTGTGACCCTTTAATACAGTTCCTCATGTTGTGATGAACCTCAATCATAAAATTATTTTAGCTGCTACTTTATGACTGTAATTGTGTTGCTGCTATGAATTATAGTGTAAGTATCTGTGTTTCCCAATGGTGTTAGGTGACCGCTGGGAAAGGGTCATTCAACCCCAAAGGGATCATGACCCACAGGTTGAGAACCAGTGTTCAAGATCTTATTCTTTGTGTTTCTTTACAGCTTACTGTTTGGACAATATCTAGTGTCCTCCAATTAATCCATTATTCTCACAATTTCTTCCTATTTTTTTGTTCCCAAAAATGTTTTATAAGGACTTGTGGGATAGCTCAGCAGATAAAGGTACCTGTTCAAAGCCTGAAGTCGTGAGCTGAGTGCATGGTACTCACATGGTAGAAGGAAAAAAAACAGAGTCCCAAAAGTCCAGTTGTACTGACCATGACATGGGCTCTATGGTACATGAACATTCCTAGAGATACTCACTCATAATCTCATACATTAAAAAAAGAGGGATGCAGAAGGAGGAAGAAGAAGGAGGAGGAAGAGGGGGAGGAAGATGAAGGAAGAAGGAAGAAGTAGAAAAAGAAGATCCTTAAAAATCTTTCTCAAGTCATAAGGTACAAAACACTTCTTTCTTCCTCTTAACATGAAAACTCATTTTAAAAAAATAATATTTTTAGCTGTCCAATCACTCCTCTTAGCATAGCTTGGCATGAAAGTTAGTCAGAATGTAATTCTACAGGGTCAAAATCAATTCTGAAGGAACACTGGGATCCCTAAAGGTTTTCAAGCCTTACATTTTAAGGGAACATTAAGGTTAGAGGAAGCATTTGTCCCCAACATTTCCCTCTGGTGCCTAACTGAGACATCAGATGAAAGAAGACGCCCCCCCCCTTTTTTTCTTTACACGAGCAGGAACACACAGCTGCCTGAAGCAATTACATAGAACTGAAGAGAACATGGTTGAAATTTTTGGAATTTTGCAAAACATAATCCTATCACAGGAAGTATTTTGTTTTAAGAAGCCATACTTGCAAGATGAGACTCTTCATTAGTCAAATACACTCCATATTCAGTTAAAAGAAGTAAGTGCTTTCACAGTCCTTTGTGCTCCCCACTCAATGTGGCTCACCTGAAGGAATTTGGGTACACAGCTTTTAGATTTGCTTAGCTACTAATCACATGGTTCTACTCAGGTGGGCAGGTAATGTCTTTGAACTTTTCCATCTGTGGAATGGAGCATAGGATCAGGTGAAGTCTCTACACAGTCCAAATGTTCCATGCTTTTTGTTATTTCCTTGTTACTTCCATAACTGGTTCCGTGTTAGGAAGGTAGGAGGCAGTCATTAAAAGTTACAACAACATTGGTACTCCAGAAAAGGGGTAGAAATTCACATACTAGGATTTTCTTCCCAAACAAGCAACTGGTATTTAAAAGGCACACATTATGGGTCAGATGTTGTTACATACTAGCATGAATACGTGGAGAGCAATTTGAAAATAATCTCTGTCCTTTGAAGTTTGGAAGGAGAACAGATAATTATGCAAGTGACAACAATCAAGTTTGATATGTGTATTAACCTCAGAGTGGGCCAGTTTTGAAGGCTGTGATTTTAAAGCTGGACCAATGGAAAGAAGCAGCTAATTGCACTGATTTGTCAGCTCCTAGAGATAAACTTCCTTGGCCCTTCCAAACATCCTCTGACCAGGCTGAGTGAGGCACTACCTCCTAGGCTATAGAGTGTTCAGTGCCCACTTTTACCCATAAACCACTAGAAATGCACATTTATTATAAATTGACATGTTATCAGGCTGCCTCTTAAATACTTAGGATTATACCCATGTGCTACCTTCAGCCATCACCAAAAAAGTTTTCCCTTGCAATGGACAGCAGTTAATGCAGAGACATATGGCTGCTCAAGGTGATGAGAACACATGACTGTTGTGTGCTCCGCCTTAAATAGGACATTCACCATCTCCTCCAAAGCCCAGGGAACATTGTGAAAAAAGGGACAGAAAGAAGGTATGAGCCAAGCAATGAGGAATTGGTCTTTGAAACACTGTCTTATAATCATGATATGGCTGTGGCCTTCATGAACTCACTGAAGGTAGAGTTGCCTGCATACAGCTTGTGCAAGACCAACACCCTAAACATTCAGAGACAAATGGAGGAGTTCATGAGGTACCAGACAGACAAGTGCTAGAAATCAATGGCTGCTGGCAAAGAGTAAATCTTTGTCTTCAGTGATATAAACACTGATAAGTTATTCATGCTCCTGTAAATAACTTCATAGCCATGTTGGTAGCCCTGACTACCAACAAGCAGATCACAAAGTAAAACTAAAAAAGAAAAAAAAGAAAAAAAAGAAAAAAAGAAAAGAAAAACCAAAAAGACATAGAAATTGGATGGGACTTCATGGGAGAGGATGAGAGAGGGGGGGAAGAAGAAGAAGAAGAAGAAGAAGAAGAAGAAGAAGAAGAAGAAGAAGAAGAAGAAGAAGAAGAAGAAGAAGAAGAAGAAGAAGAAGAAGAAGAAGAAGAAGAAGAAGAAGAAGAAGAAGAAGAACAACAACAACAACAACAACAACAACAACAACAACAAGAACAAGAAGAACAAGAACAAGAACAAGAACAAGAACAAGAACAAGAACAAGAACAAGAAGAGAAGGCATCAGGGTAATAGGGTGACCAGAATGTATTCTATTCTTACATGAATTTGTCACAAGGAACAGGTTAAGTTAAACCTGTTAGATATTTATCTTCAAGATAAGGACCTTTAAAATCCTATATCTACAGTCCCACCAACATTCTCTTTCTTAACACATACCATAATTCTTTTCTTTATTAATGTATATTGCTTGCACAAAATAATGGGTTTGTTGACATTTTTATACATGCAGATAAGGTACTTTGATTTGTCCTTATTTCTCACACTTACATTCCTTTTCTCCTCCCTCTTACTCATCTTCCTCTTTCTAAATACACTTCTACTTTCATTTTTCTTTGGGGTGAATTCTACACAGTTGAGAAAAGATATTCTTGTCTTTCTGAGTCTGGTTTATGGTGCTTAACATGACAATCTGCAGTTCTATTTGTTTTCCTGAAAATGTAATTTTGTTCTTAATGGTGGAATAACACTTCTTACAATTCTTCAGGCCTTGTAAAGGTTCAGAACATGCTAACTGAATAGATATAAGAAGGCATCCACATACCCTTTGAGAGGAACAGTTACAAGTGACAGACTCAGAATCCAATCAAATCCAGTCAGTACTAATGCTGATGATGAGGATCGTCTTTAGCCAGTTAAGCTCTGTCTCCCATGGGGACGGTATATAGCAAGGCAACAATCCATTTCCATAGGAGTAGAAAGTTGAGTTTGTTATTTGGTACTGTTGTTTACTGCCCACATGTCTAATGTTCTCCTTTAAAGGCCACATGAACTCGAAGAAAAATACTGGAAAAACACCTCAGTTACTGAAAGGTAGGTGAATACACATAAGTTTATAGGCACATACACATATACACACACACATACACACACACACACACACACACACAGAGAGAGAGAGAGAGAGAGAGAGAGAGAGAGAAATCCTCCAGGCTTTTCAGCATTCTTACTACCAGGTGTCTTTTAATTTATACTTAAGAATATTATATTGCCTACCTAGTGGTTTTTAATAATTTTTAATAAAATAAACAGAAGGCAATAGTGGACCAGGAGTCTGGAAGACAACTCTAAGGTGTTGATCACTTTGCTGATGGCAGAACACACACTGGCAGCATTTTGTTCAAGTTTGGGAACATTGCCAAGCTTCTGCCCTCCCAATTTGTAGCAGGAGAAATGATTTTTTTTTGAGTCTATGGGTAGTTTGGCATCTGTGATTCCACAGGTTACTTACACTCCATCTGTCCCTGACCTCCCCACTTTCATTCTTCAGTGCTCTCTTGCTCTCATATGCCTCTCCTCAGTTCTCTCTGAAAGCCCAGCATCATGCCATCTTGTTACATCTCTACAGACAAATCTAGCAACCAAACTCACCCACACTCACTTTTTCAACAATTGCTGAATCTTCAAATCTTTCTCACTTTCAAGATCCAAGTGTCACTAGGCAGTTTTTAGGAGCTTGGTCCAGTTCTCCCTTCTCTGGGCTCTCTGTGGAGCCCTCTATTTGTTGACATCCTTCCTTGGGCTTTCTACCTAGAGAGTTCAGAGTTCAGGCATGGTTTTTGTCTTCACTGGAAAAAATTCATTGTTGAATTTTGAACTAGTAGTAAATAGAAGATGCTCAACACTCAAGTCTGTAGAATCAACTGGCCTCGCTACCCTCTGCTGCAGTACTCACTCTTCAAAATAATTGATGAGCCTGGACCTTGGAAGTAGCAAGGAAAAATTTAGAGGTCTGGATGCTACAAAGCTTCTTCAAATTGTCTCCTTTGTAATAATTTGTCTTCACATGAATTACGCTGATCTTGGATGGAAATCATCAATTCTAGGAGAAGAGCATAGCTCAGACACAAGAACATATGAACAAGCCTTCACTTCCAGAACCTGTAATGACTTAAATCCACAGTGAGGGAATAGATAATACTTGGAACATAAAAAGCCTCAGAGGATGGAGAAAGTGTGTGCCCTGTGAAATGACTGGGCCAATGTATAGACCTCCCAGGGATGCTAAGCAGGGGAGTCAAACGTTAATTTCCAAAGATGAATATGGATTGTTTATGACCATGACCTGGAAGCAGTAAGAGAGGCAGATACATCTGTTGAGATTCATTGACTGTACAATGGCTTTTGAGTTACCCTAGGGTAAAAGAAAGAGTCTATATGTTTTTTTAGAAAAGAGTCTATATTTATGCAAACACTTCTTTTTCCCCAATTTTAAAAAAAAAATCCTGTGAAAAGGAAATGAGCTTACTGCATTCAGAATTCTTAAAAGTAACGAGTCAACAGACAGATGCAATAGATGCCTTCCCTTGGGCCATGGGAAGGGCATGGCTTCAAATTAAGAATTGTTTTTCAGTTCTCATATTTATTCATTTCATTCATACATTGATTTACACCTTTTCTTTTTCTCAAAGCACCGAATCTTCCCCCTGCAGGGGAACAGGGTTGAGTAGTTTGTGGGAGGATGGTGCGTATCTTGTGGCCTTCATTTTTCACGCTCAGATGCCTTTGGGTAAAGTTTGATTCATTCCTGCATAGGATTAGGAGTAGAACCCAAGATAACAACAACTAGTACTCTCTGAATAAGGCACTCTCTTCCTCTCAGTTCCTCATTTCATCTACCTTTCTACTTTGTCACCCTGAGAGCTCTGAAAATAACCCACACCAAAACAGCTTATCAGTACAGAGAAATCTGAGGGAAGGGAGGGACTAGGTGTCACTACAATGCTTAACATTTCATGGCTGAATACCCACGTGGCAGAAAGTCTTTTCTGGAATCTGGTAGGAATTTTTAGACCCACACTTCAGACTCCATGGATTAATTATATGTTTGAAATTTCGGGGCTGGCGAGATGGCTCAGCGGGTAAGAGCACTGACTGCTTTTCCGAAGGTGCTGAGTTCAGATCCCAGCAACCACATGGTGGCTCACAACCACCCGTAGTGAGATCTGACGCCCTCTTCTGGTGTGGCTGAAGACAGCTACAGCGTATTACGCCGGAGCGAGCAGGACCGGAGCAGATCGAGTGGGCCAGAGAGGACCAAACGGGGCCAGAGAGAGCAGGGCCGGAGCGAGCGGGGCCATCCTGAGTTCAATTCCCAGCAGCCAGTGGCTCACGGCCATCTATACAGCTACAGCGTACTCGTGCACAT
>NW_022196913.1:100513112-100521850 GCF_008632895.1 Mastomys coucha | reverse complement strand
AGAAGAAGAAGAAGAAGAAGAAGAAGAAGAAGAAGAAGAAGAAGAAGAAGAAGAAGAAGAAGAATTTTCTAATGTCCCCATAGGCTCATGTGTTTGAGCCCTTGCTCTCCAACTGGTGGTGATGCTTAAGAAGATTGTGGAACCTTTAGAAGGTAGGCCCTTGCTAGAGGAACTGGGTCACTGAATGTGTGTCTTGCGGCTTTATAGATCAGCCACATTTCCCGTTCACTCTGCTCCTTTTCTAGGCTGTTGCTGAGACTAGCAGCCTCCATTTGCTGCCATCATGCCTTCCCCACCCTGATGGACTGTACCCCCTCACAGTTTAATCTGAAATAAACTCTTCCTCCCTTGAGTTTTTCATGTCAGATATTTTGTTGTGGTAAGGAGAAAGGTTACTGATACCATGGATAATGCTGATATATTTATGCACACTACTGTCAGGACTGGCAAACATGGTTCATGAACTAAATCTAGCATTCCACTTGAACTTATATGGCTAGAGATCTAAGAATGGTTTTTATATTTCAGAATGACTGAAAAAATCACAATAATATTTCATAACACACATAGAACCACAGCTTAGTGGTGTCATAAGCTTGTCCATTTCAGTCATTCCTATTCACTGGCCTGAAGCCTATAGTTGTTCTCCACTATGATGTCAAAGGTGAGCACTTGAGACGCAGGCCACATACCCTCAACATTTAACATATTTAATGCTTGACTATTTGTAGGAAAACTTTTCTGACCTTCATTATGTTCTTACAACAAGCTATTTGGGAGTCCCTGAATATCTTTCCATTTCTGTGGTGAGGAGACTGAAGCATAAAACTTATTCTAATGAACTATCACACATCTAAGGTAGATTCAGATACATACCACCCAAATATTATAATACACACATCCATATTTTCTAGAGTACAGTGTTTTTATGAAAGCTACTTTGTGACAGGGATTAAAACCTCCACTTCAGGGAAGAATACATGCTAGTTCTCAGAGAAGCATGGTTAGAGACTCCCTCCACTGAAATTGAACACGTCAACACGCAACCTCATTCAATGTGTTTTTGACTCAATACAGAAGAATTACCTCTTTGGGTATCTTCTGGATAAAACAGTTTCCTGTTTTGTTTTGTTTTGTTTTTAATCCACCTTTTATATTGTTAGCTAGCTCAAGACTCACCAATATCAACAGAACTATGTTGAACTTCTTTATCTCAACATTTAAGAGCTTCCCTAGATTTGATTCTAAGACAAATAGATGTCAAGTGAACTCTTTTATCTTGTCTTACAACATAGATTCTTCAAACTATGACTCTCATCCTATAATCATACCTTTGACTACAGTGCTCACCACCCCACATCTCCATCCATCAAAATCTTCAAATACCCGATACTGTAGTAGAATTCCCTTTCTTACATGACCAGGACAGACATTGGTATCTCTCTTCCTCTGCAACATTAGACCTCATGTTTACAGAGTGAGTAGTTAAAGAGGACTTTCTTGCTTCCATGTACCTGTCCTTGCTTGGCTCTTTGGTAGCTATGAAGCAATCGTGGCATTCTGAAAACACATGAAGAGAAACAAAGAGATTATCTTTGTTTCCTCAAACGCATCCGTTTTTATCCTCAAACACATCTGTTTTTCAAGCATTAGATAAGCACCTATCATGTGATGGGCACTATACTCAGAAGTATAAATTTTGTTTCTCTCTTTCTATTCTACCAGTTTGGTTAGGTGGACTATTATTAGTTTCATTAAACCCAAGGGGAAACCTGGGCTCTGAAGGATGGCAATTTGCCCAAGGACAAGTAACTATTTGTGTCTTGACCATGAAACAAAATCTATTTTTTTTCCTCCAGTATTGTCAATCCAAGATAAATATCCTTTCATCAAAGAGTTAAGAGACTTAAAATGACTTTAATATTATGACATGTTAATTTCTGTATTTACTGCTGCTTTCCCATACACTGTATTTAGTGGCTAAAACCTAGAAGAAAAGAACCAGAAGTTTTTCAGACATCTTAGACACTACATTAAATTACAGAAAGAAAAACAAAACAAAACAAAAACAAAGGGAAAAGGTATACTTTAACAAGTACTATAACAAAGATAAACAGAATGGTACAGTTGAGAATACCTGAGAGAAATCTGTTTGGTATAGAATTAAGACAGGACTCTTTGAACAATAGACTCTGAACTAAAACATAGTGGATGAGAGTGAAATTGTCATAATAAGTCAAGAAGAAAGCATTCCAAGCAAATGAACATCTCTGGCAATGAAGCTGAAATACATGGTATAGTCAGACTCATTACAGAACAAAGGATAGCAGTGTGGCCAAGCAGGATGGGACAGAAGACAGGTAAGGTCAAGCTGCAAACTTGGTACCAAGTTGCTCTGCTGAGAGAAGCAGTCCCTCCCTCCCAAGTGCCAGTATTTGTGGGTGATAAGAATACTATAAAATAACAGACTGATTCAGGTCTACAAACTGATATTATTATGTGATTTATCAATCATGGTTTTATAAATTCCAGAAATAAAAAAAAATAATGCATAAAGAATCATGGAATAGCTCAAGTAGGGAGTGGAACACACCTCATAATCATGCTGGTTCTACAATGAAACATGTGACTATCCATACCAGGTGGGATAGTCAAGTATAGGGGACTTCCTGTTCATTCTTCACAGTTATGGCTGACAAGGAACTGTCAGGTAATGTTTACCCAAGTAAGTTACAAAACTGTGCTTCGCAAAGCTTTGTGTAGTTCAAGGTTGTAGAGAAATCATGACTTGTATCAGATCTCTCCATTGTCTTTCTGTCTTCTTCTATCTCTCTCTTTCAGACTGTTTCCCACATTATTTCCTTGGATCCACATTTACAAGGGAATTAGCCCTCTCAGCTTCCTCTATCCACTGCACATATTGCAGCTGTCTTCTGGAGTTATAAGTCACTGTCTATATATCTCACTGCCCTAGATAGCTCTGAGCCTTTGACAGTAGCAAACATCTCTCACTAATCCCACAACAGGGCTTGATTCAAAATATCATGAAAGACGAGTTTGTCAAGTTGAATTATACTACCTTCCACTCAGACCTCCTTTCCTTCTGTGTGATTCTTCTTCAAAAGGTTCCTATGCCTTTTCTCCCAGAAAAAAAAAAAAAAACAATGGCTGTCACAATCTATTTAAAAACCCAAGAAACTTCCCTCAAGAAATACATATTTCTCACTCAATTTCCAACCCCACATAAGTCATCAGGACATTCTCTCCTTCATAGTTATTTAGGGATCCTTGTTGCCCTCCCTTACGTTGGAGCTCGGGGATATGGTAGTTTTCACTAGACAGGGCAGAGGATTAAGGGGAACACAAGAACTTCTTGCCCTGTGTGTGACAGGTCTGGGAGTGATAGTTGTCCACTTCACACCAATTGAGTTAGACTTGTACCTAAAGATGATTTTTAAAAAAATCCATTCAAGTATGAAATCAGGAATGGTGGATGAGGTTTACTCAGTACCCTGCTCATCCCATCCTGACCCATCTGCACAATAATTTTTTTCTGGGAGGTAGGAGGAGTATTTATTTTCTGCATAAGGAATCTAGACACTTTCAAACAACTTATAAACTGCCATATTCAGGGATTAAAATGCCAAATCACCGTGAAGGCCATAAGTGACTTCATCTTAGGACCCTATGCCATGTCCTAAAATGAAGACAAATCCTAAAAAGTATTTCATGTTTAGCAAGTCCTATGACACTTTCTCATTCTTTGAAAATATTCCTTTAGAGTGTTTCCTCTCATTGATATAGATATATAGAAATAGATGTGTGATATATGTCTACCCACAGACAAGTAGGTAGGTAGGTAGGTAGGTAGGTAGGTAGGTAGGTAGGTAGGTAGGTAGAAAGGTAGGTAAGTGATAGGATGATTAGATAGAGAGAGAGAGAGAGAGAGAGAGAGAGAGAGAGAGAGAGAGAGATTTTTTGCTAAAACCCTTTGGATAGCTGGTTTCATACTACTAAGACTTGAAGGCAAGGAACTGTAATAATCTGACTCAAGAGGCTTTTCCTATCTCAAGGAATAAAACATGTGAAACCCCAGCAGGGTATCATAATTCACAGAGAAGGTAAAACCAAAGATCCTCCCCTTGTTTATTTGCAATTCGTAGTCCCTTGTTTATTTGCAATTCGTAGTCATTGTCGAATGAGGAACTCTACCAACTTGGGTGGGTTTTTTAACATGATTGGCCTAGCTGAAACACATAAGGAAGTGAAAGCCAAAGAAAGGAAGAGAACACTGATATTAGGCACAAAATCTACACTATCCCAAATGATCTGGGTTGTTTTGTTTGCTGCTTTTTAAATATATATATACATGAGGATTTCTGCTTTCAACAGTAAGTCTCTTCCAATTTAATGAATAGCCACATAAATGTTCTGCTCAGATCTGCTATGGAGGTAATTGACTGCATGTCCAGCTGTTGGGGTCCTGTTGAATCCACTGTTATGCTGCTAGCCACTAACTAAGTGGGGCTATGGAGACTGTATTTCAGGCTAATGTCAATGATGTAGAGTTGCTTTAATGGATAATTCTATCATGAGTAGTCCAGGTAGTTTAGTTGAATACTGAACAATAATCTGAATCTCTTTCTACCTAGTTTCCTTTCTTCTTCCTCTCCTTACACAGCTGGGAGACCATGGGGTCTAAAGTCTCTCTCTGCCTTCTCTTACTTCCTCCCTATTTTCCTTCACAGGTGTTTCCTCAAACAAATCTTCTCTTGCGTGTTACTCAGAGAAGCCAAACTTGTATCTTCTATTCAGATTTTCAAGTGGCCAGAACAGAGAGCTTTTGGGGACCTCTTCTTATACTTAATGTGAAATTTATTCAGAGAGTTGCAAAGCACTGATCAGAGAAGACTAAATGTTCTCCTCTCACACAGAACATCTTGCTTTGGGTGATGTAGGGGAATTCAATCTATACACCAGAAAAACTGCAATTATTGATAAAACAAAAACATCTCTTCTTTTACCACACAAGATCAATCTAAGTTGTATGTATAGACCTTAGCTCATTTTAGATATCAGAGCTGAAGTCCAAAATGATGAAGTAACTTCCTTTGAAGAGCTAAGTTTTAGCAAACAGAAATGGTAAACACTAGTAGGACCCCACTCCTGGTCTTAGAAGTTCTCCACACTCTCTCAGTATTATGTAAGAGAGAGTGTGGAGAACTTCTAAGACCAGGAGTAATACTGAATTTCACTTCTGAGACAGAATCAATGGAGGCATGACCTGATCAGTCAATTTAGTTCAAAGAAACTTCTGTATGAACAAAGAAATGCCCATTGTGTGGTAATTTTCAAGCCACCCTTAATTGGTAGTCAATGTCATTTTAAAGACATGAGGTCTTATCATGTCTTCCATATAATTCAAGGGCCAAGGAACACATGAAGAATCAAGAGGTTTCTTTGCAATGTAAGATGACTGTTGTCAGATGAACTGACACTGGGATATCACATGGCATACTCTGCCTTCCAAAGTCAACTTCAGCTGTCTTTGCAAAACATGCCTATTTCAATGACTAGATAAGTATTGCATCACCTGAGACTGTTACAGTTATTTTACTTAGTCTTCAATATGTGCCAGACACCACCCTTAATCATTACCCAACATTACAAATGAAGAAATTAAGGCTCAGAAACATTAAGTAACTTGTCCAGTGTGTCATATTAATAAGTGATGAAAAGCAGATCAAACTCAGAACAGACATTTTCTATAACACTTTCTCCTTTTTGTGGAAATTGCCAACATGAGCATGAAAATCCTTTCCTTGTTCTCACAACAGAGAGATTAAAATTGGCTGGAGGAGATGGGCTAGTCAGTAAAGCATTTGCCTTGAAAACACAAGTACCTGAATACCATTCCCAGAACTTCATTTAAAACAGCTAACTGGGAAAGCCAGCTTGCCTTTTTCCATGCTGAATTTTGTCTGGCTTGAGATCGTGCAAGTCTTGTGCATGGTCAATAGACTGTAGATTCACATGTCAGTCTGCACTACTGTGTCTAGAAAATGTAAAAGTTCTCTCTCTCTCTCTCTCTCTCTCTCTCTCTCTCTCTCTCTCTCTCTCTCTCTCTTTCTCTTTCTCCTTTTCCCTCTCAGATCTAGCTCTACAGTTATGGAACTCACAGGGAGAGGAAATACCAATGTTCTCAAATAGAACTTACTGGGTATGTCAACCACACTCCAGAACAAGTTCCACAACCAGAATAGTTTGCCATAACAAATCAGAATTCATTTTGTTAAGAGAAAGAATGGATATGAAATTGGATAAGTAAAGAGATAAAGAGGGATCTGGGAGCAGTTGGGGTGAGCAAAGAATATGATAAAAAATATATTGTACACAGTTTAAAGAATAAGTAAAAACACAAATGACAAGAGCTATTTTAAAAGCTTATCTGTCAAAACAAAACCCAGAAACTAGTTTGAGCTTGATAAGAAGCATACAACAATGATGATGGATTTGTTAAAACAACAGAATATGGAATCACATAGAAGAAAAACCTCTGAGCATGCCTGTGAAGGATTATTTGGGTTAGCCTCTGGTTATGTCCATGAGCAATTATGTAGTTTAGGATAGCTGAGGTGAGAAGACCCACTCTGAATGTGAGGTGCACCATGCCATGAGCTAGTATCTTGAATTGCATAAAAAGAAGAACTCTACCCTGCAGTGCCTTATCACACATTCCTTCCAAACAGCAACTGCCAATCAAGAAGAGTGTTAATAAAGACATTGTACTCTGCTTCATGACATTCTAGTGATGTTTTGGTACTTGGTATCCAACCAGTCTTTTCCTTCCTGCCTGCCTTCCCCACCCCATCACTAGTATTATTGCTCATCTCTGAGGCCAACAGAAGGAGATGGTCAGTCAGTAGAGCAGAGTAACATGCCAAGGTGAGAAGAAGTGTAGTTTCAAGTTACTTGAAACCATGGCTCTGCCTCTGCAAACTTTCCTCCAGTTGCCTTCCCAAGGGATTCCCCATCAGTGTATCTATTTTGAGAAGAATGCTACCATTTAAGACACCATCTGACAGAGAGCTAAACTCAGAAACTATATTTAAATCCTAATTCAAATAATCAATGACTGCATTTTCCTAATTTAAAGGATAGAGATAATTATATACATATTCTACAGATAACAATGTACTTCGTGAATGAAATAACATTCAGAAAGTGCCACTTGATGCTTGGTATATTTCAGTCATTCAATAAAATATTAAAAAAAAAAAAGGAAAATGACTCAGCTCTTTTTTTTCTTTTTCAGCTAAGCAACCAATAAGGATGTAAGGATGTAATTCTCAGCTGAGACTATTTGAAGGTCTTACTGTCTTCCCTCACAGAGATTCTCCATAGCTGGTGTCTAGAATGATTTCTGGATGTTCTGGACACTGGAAACATTTTGGGAGGCACAGAAGAGAAAGAGTCAGTCTATCAAATGTGCTGCCTTTCCAAGTACAAGGGATTGAAGAATGTCTTTGGGAACAAGGTGTTTGCATACTGAGCATCTTGGGGGCTGGAGGAAGTACAAAGAAGCAGTGAAAATAAGAAGTGGCCTGTAGTAAACACTAGGGCATCTATATGGCAGCTGATCTCAGATGTTAAATCGTCTTTTTGAGGTCACAGTCAAAGCTGTCACTCAAGCTCAAGGTCACCTCTACTACATTTTATAGCTTGCTTTATACTAGAGCACATACAGGACAATAAATAGTGACATTAATGATTTTAAGATGAGGAGAGAGTAATGTTTCTAGAATAGCAGCTGAAAATTTCCCTAGCTGCTTTCTTCTCCCTACGTCCTCTCTTTATCTTCCATACTCCCAACCCCAGTAGAACAGCCAACTTACTGTTCTATCTCCTCTGATTCTGCAACACCTTATCAGAAGTTATAGATTTCTGCCAAGTTTTTCTCATAATTCAAAGATCTCTGAAGTTTACATGACTCACTCTGGGCCAGATTAACACATTACATAGGAACTCCAGCACAGAGTTGGTGGCCAACACTGGCTACTAGTTAGATTAGTTGGGCCAAGTCTCTTGACCTCAGGAAGATTTTTTGGATAAAATATCTGTCCTACTAACACACCATGTTCTCAGAAGGTGACTGCAATGTCACCACTTCCTAATTCTCTTCCCATCACAACCTTTCTGGAGAGAGGCTTCCTCCTCTTCTCCTAGTACTTCCCCTCACTGCCCCTCTGCCCCTACGCCATCCTGCTTTTCTTTTTAAAAGGGAAGGCTTCCCATGGACATCAAACATGTACAGCATATCAAGTTGCAACAAAACTATGCACCTTCCCTCATATTAAGGCTGGATGAGGCAACCCAGTACCAGAATAAGAGTCCCACAGTAGAAAAAAAAGAGTCAAAGACAACCCCTGCTTACACTGCTAGGCATACCACAAGAAGACCAGACTACACACTGTGATTATGTGTGCAGAGGACCCAGGTCAGACCCATATAGGCTCTGTGGTTAGCAGTTCAATCTGTGTGCCTCTTTGAGCTCAGGTTAATTGATTCTGTGAGTTTCCCTGTGGTATCCTTAACCTTTCTGGTTCCTACAATCCTCTACCCCACAACCATGCTTCTTCAGCAGTCCCAAGCTCTACTTAATATTAGGCTCTGGTTTTCTAAGTCTGTTTCCAGCCATTGCTAGATGAAGCATCTCTAATGACAATTGGGCTGGGCAA
>NW_022196913.1:100508738-100513102 GCF_008632895.1 Mastomys coucha | reverse complement strand
TTGTTCTTTGTTCTATCCTAGGTGTCTCTGGGTAATTCAGACTCCAGACTATGGTTCTTGGCCCTCAGGCAGTGTCATGGATGGGATCCCTCTCGTAGCATGCATCTCAAGCTGGACTATTCATTGCTTAACCATTCCTACAGCTTCCTCACCACCTTTTCCATGGCATATCTTGTAAGCAGGACAAATTGTAGGTCAAAGGTTATATGGCTGGGTTGGTGTCAAAATCCCTCTACTGGATCTCTTGCCTGGTTACAGGAGGTGGCCAGTTCACAGCCTCAAGTTTATGGGAATGTCATTCACTTCATACCTGAGCAATCTTATAACTTCAGTTTAAGTCTAATAGTTTCACTATTAGATGGAAGGGTGGTCTCTTCCATTGAATATGAGCCCAAAGGTAATAATTCTTCAGGGAAGAGAAAAGTTCCAGTCTCTGTGTCCTTCAGCATTGTTCCCGATTCTTACTAAGTATTCTATGTTTGTGAGCTGTTGAAACCCAAAGGGTGCTTGGCTACCAGGAAAACCTGCGATCCTGGAAGCTATCTGAATTTCAGAAACTAAGCAAAGTAAATCATTTAGTAATGGCAACGAGCTAAAATATTCCTAATCTATGAGATGACTTTTTATAAGAAAAAAAGTTGGGATGGGTTATCCAAAGTTCAAAATTGAGAACTAGGCACTGCCAGTTTCTGGCTGAGCACCTCAAGCAACTTCAATGTCATTTGCACAGCAGTTTCCTCGCTATTCAATAGGGTGCAATCATATTCACTTCAAAGCAAATGAGCTGTCAGCCTGTTTAGTGAACCAGTTGTGAGAACCCAAGCAGCTACTTAAATATTTGTGTCCTTTTCTAAGCCAGGCCACAATGGTGCCACTGCTGATAACCTGAGACCAACCAAATGCTCCTTGTCCTTTGAGCTGCTACTGGATTCAGTTGCATAATGAGCCCTCATTTCTGAGAAAGGCCAGGTCAAACCATTCAGGCCATTCTCCCAGCATTCGCCCACCCTCCATTCCAGGGAATTCCATTGGCCTGTGTCTCTCTAACAGCACAGCATTCCAAGAGAATCCTGTTTAACAAAAGCTCTATAGAACTACCAAGAGCTGGAATGACGAAGTTCACAGAATACAGATTTTGAGACCTTGCCAATGTGTGTCACGTGCCTCTTTCCCTAAGAGGTCAGTTTCATCAGTTATTGGTTTTGTCTTGATAGAACTCAGAAAATCCCACAGGAGAGAACCACAGGTTGTTTTTTTTTTTTTAATCATTTTGTTCCATTTCTCCTGTTTGCTTAGCAACCTTGGTAAATAGCTTTGGGCAAACAGAAACCTTTTAATTCTACTGAGTCCTTACCTGGGACACTTTGGTTGCAAGAGTAACTGAAAAGGGCACCTACGATTTAGATTTTTTCCTCATAAGAAAAGCTCCTTTAACATTCCGGTAACAATAGGATAAAATAACTATGACTTTTGCTATAATAATAAAGAAATTAAAGAGTTTCTAACAGCTGAATGTTTATTCACTCAAGTATGGACTGAATACTCATCAATCGATGGACATAGTTCTTAGGTGAATATATAACAGAGATTAAAGTAAAAAATAGAGCAGTCAAAATAGGGCCTTATTCTTCTTGTCCATGGGGAATGGATCCAGATATCCATCTGGAATGGAAACATTCCAGATAACACAAATACCTGATTGCCTATATTTGTCCAGTGAACATTGGCTCTGTTTCAAGTACTTAAAGGTGCATTTATTGATGTAAAAGTACAGAAAGAACAAAACTTTAAGCAGGCATACACTTACTTGGCTTTTATTTGTTTTTTGTTTTGTTTTGTTTATTTACTGTGTCAAAAGAATTAGGACTCTTATGGTGATCAAATGAATGGTAGCTTATCTAATTCTTTTAAACGCTGCACTACATTAGGTAATCCTGTATTTATTCATTCACTTTTTCAATCAAAAATTGTTCATATGGGCTTTCTGTGCGTTAGATACTAACACTACAGAAATGAAGAAACCCATCTCTTTGCCCTTCTAGACCTGTCATTCTCCTAGAAACAGATAATACCAATGAATGGTGAGTTCTAAGATGTGAGAATGATGAGCAGAAGAAGTGCAAATTTTTTAAAGAATTTTTTTTACTTATTTCATATATATGAATACACTGCAGCTGTCTTCAGATGCACCAGAAGAGGGCATCAGATCCCATTACAGATAGTTGTGAGCCACCTCACAACTGTGGTGGCTGGGAACTGAACTTGGGACCTCTGGAAAAGCAATCAGTGCTCTTAACTGATGAGCCATTTCTCCAGCCCCAGCAAGGCAAATCTTAAAACCCAAGTGTCCCTGACACTACAGCATGTACTGGCACAGTTCCAAGTACTTATATATTTATTTACATGTATTTATATAACTGCACAGCTCTAGGGGTTAATAACCCCACTTTGTAGAAGGGAAATTGAGTCACAAACTCATGCCATACAGTTATAGTAAGTTCCAGACTAGAGGAGTGAAGTTCGTCATCTTGAGTGTATTTTGCCTCATTATATAAAATGTCTAGTGGTCACTTAATTAGGGATGCAATGACACATTACCTTTTTTGTCACTTCTGATCTTTATTTCCCCCCTCCTAGCCCCACCAAAAAAATACAACTCCCTATTCTCATTTCTTGTAGTAGAGAGTAAACAGAGACTTTCCTGATTTAGATAACTAAATGAACTATTGTTTCCTCCTTTGGATTATGAGCAGAAAAATTCCATTATATTAAAACAAAGATTTAGGATAAAGGAATAGAGTACTGGGTCCTTGTCCCAACTCTGTCTTCCATACCATGTGATGTTCAATAAATTGTTTGCATTTGGTAGAGATTTTAACACCAATCTCAAGCCATATTTTGAAAGGCCTATATAGTAAAGTGATCAGTAAGTTGCCATACAGAATTTATACCTTTAATAACATCACCACCATTATCCTCTACATTACCATCACCATCTTCATCATCCCCATAAGAAGCTTGGCCCACAAATACACTTGGGCACATTTGTTGACTGTGCGATAGCCAAAGGCTTCAAACGCCTGAGCTCAAGATAATCAGATCAGTTCCATGAAAAAGCCCTAGAGACAAGAAAGGAAAGGTAGCATTTGGATTAAGAGGGAAGTCTTTGAATCAGCAGAGGTGCATGGTGCTGAGCTGGTATGAAAGTTCTCTGAATGCCCTCAGAACTTTGCCAGCTTCCAGCTTCAGACCACTCCACTGACCTACTCTACATCACCATGTCTGGTGTCATTCAGTGACTCAGCACAGGGTACCATGTCAATACTATCAATACTGTCAATACTAAATGGATAATAAATTCTTTATCAACAGCACTGTGGTTTTATAGCCTTCTCCTGATAGTTTATTTTTAGATTCTCTTTATTTCTTCAGACATATTTTTCTGTTTTCCACACAGCTGGCTCCTCTTGCCTTCCCCATGTTCCATGCCTGTCACTAATTAGCACTCTCTACAACCTTAGCTCCAAATGATTGTTTTGTTTTGAGTTTGGGGCTGTTTGAATATACTTAGCCCAATGAGTGGCACTATTAAGAGGGGTGTCCTTGTTGGAGTAGGTGTGGCCTGGTTGGTGGAAGTGTGCTACTGTGGATTTGTGCTTCAAGACCTTCCTCATAACTGAGAGATTCAGATTTCTCCCTGTCTGCCTTTGAAACAAGATGGAGAACTCTTAGGTCCTCCTGCACCATGAACACCACTATGCTTTCCACCATGATGATAATAATCTATAAGTCAGCCCCAATTAAATGTTGTCCTTTATAAGAATTGCCTTGGTCATGTCTCTTGGTCATGTGAAGAGTTGTCTCTTCACGGCAAGTGAAAAGCCTAAGACAATGGCATAAGCAGAAATATCACTGAGTCTATCAGTGTATCTATCCCAACAGAGTAGCACCATTGGCTGAGTTAGAAGGAAAAAATGAGATGTTCTTTTCATCTTTTATATTGTATCTCCCATGATTTTCCCAGTAGCCATAAAAAGTGAGCTATGTATATTACTTATATTTCTCAAATAAAAAACAAACAAACAAAAACTATGCAAAGAAGAAAAACATGAGTTAGTCACTTCTATAGAACTCTTTGGGTTTTCCAGAGCACATTCAACAGAAGACCTATGGTGTAAAATACTTTGTCAGAGAGAGAGAGAGAGAGAGAGAGAGAGAGAGAGAGAGAGAGAGGTGGTATACTGTCCCTGTTCTTTGAGGGTTACTAAGATGACTAATTAATTTAACACTTGAAAGCCAACGGCAACCAACAAATTGGGAAAAGATCTTTACCAACCCTATATCTGATAGAGGGCTAATATCCA
>NW_022196913.1:100503797-100507513 GCF_008632895.1 Mastomys coucha | reverse complement strand
TGTTTTGGTTGTTTTTGTTTGTTTAAATAAATAAATAAAAAAAAAAAAACACTTGAAAGCCTCTGAGAAGTTCTATAGCTCAAGACTTTAAAAGGTTTGTTTTTTGTTTTTCGTTTTTGTTTTTTTTTAGTTTTTAGGAATGCTTTTATTTGTAAACTTATATTGGTCCATGTCAGGACTTAACACACTTAACATTTTCCTGCTAAAACAATTCTACTATCAAAATTAAATAGCTTACTTTCCCTCTCACAAAACATAAAAGCTAACCAGAAAACTCAAAAAGTCAACAGAACTCCTTCCACTAATTCTTAGGTAGTTATGAATCATTTCTATCTTGTACATTTGGATTTTGGTCCAAAGTTTTATGGATTTCTAGGATGGGCTTCTGCCTCCCCATTTATCAGATTGGCTTTTTCCATTGTCACATCTCCGTGCTGTGTGGTTTGCACTGCTGTAGGGATCACACGGAGGGCGTCTTCTTTCCAAACAAGGGGGAGCCTGAGTTCTTGTATTCCAAGGCAATTGTGGCAACTTAAGATTTTTGGGCTTCCTATCTATCACACAAGATGCAATTATTATCACAGTGATAGCTTCTATTAGATCTCCAGAGTGGGGCACTCTACTTGAGGTGGAGCACTGATCTCATAGAATTTCTGAAGTAAACTCAACCTGAGATGATCTAAATAATCACCACTTCAAACATATCCATATCACTATAACCTCTTGATGAGCAGTCATCACCACATAGACCCAGACGATGAAGAATGACAGTATAATCTTTTGGTGGTCGTGTATAATCTCTTGTATCACTAGAACTTGGATGATCACAGACTAGAAGCCTTTGGTAGACTACTCAACTGGCAACAAACAAAAGTCTCTGTAATATAGTGGGTTACTTGATGTTCTGCTTCCACAACTATCTCTTCCAGTGTGATATAGAGGGCACTGATCTCTTAGAAGAACAACCCCAACCTCACGGTGGTGGCTCTTTTTACTGGAAACTGGCCCCCTTGGAAGAACTCATCTTAATATTTTATGGAGGAGCTGCCATCAGCCACGTGTGTAGGAAGCCGCCTACTTCCTCTCTTCCTGCCTCTTCTTCTTCCTCTACCTCTGAGAGGGCCAGTGCATCTGGGAGGAGGAGGAGGTAGTTCAAGTCTACCACCCCTGAAAGTTTTGTTTTTTAATATCCTTGTACAAATATATAACCATGTTCCAGTAAAACAGGTGAAAGACTAGCATATTTGTGAAAAGTAGACTAATGTCAAAAACAGATAGATTCTGAATGCTTTTTAAATGTGTAGTAATATAAACTGATGAGTAGGCTATAGGTTATAAGAAAATTAATGACAATCAGATGACTATGAGGTTTTAGGTCCTAGCAACAGACAAAAAGAGACTCTGTGGAAGTCTTCTATGGACTAAGCCCACCTCATCATCATGATAGTTTACAATATTAAATACTCTACCTTCTGAGGTCACACTGTGTCTAATTTCAGTTCTTTAAGATTGTTTGTTGGTTTTTGGAAGGACTCTTGTGGCCAAAGTTGGCGTAGATATCAATGTAACTGAGGATGACTTTGAACTTCTGTTGAATATCTGATCCTCCTGCCTCCACCTCCTGAGTGCTAAGCATGTACCTCCATTCTTAGGTTCTGATAGAATTAAAGAATTCCTACATTGTAGGCAGCAACGCTACCAACAGAACAATGTCACCAACCCCATTGTCTTTGTTGATAAAATCTCAACAACCTGTGTTAATCATGACTGTCTTGATAAATCCCAAAGAGATGAAAAAAGCATATATCTGAATATTCCTGGGTATATTTTCAAAGGTAAGTAATCTATCCTGAATATGGACAGCTCTGTTTTACACAATGGGGAATCAAGATGGGATAAAATGGGAGAACTAAAAGGATATCTCAAAAGTACAAATAATCTAACTATCTATCATCTGTCTATTTCTCTCTTTCCACTGCTATGCAAAGAACTCAACTATGCTACTCTCTTTCCCTCAATGAACTGCAACCTCTGAGACTGTGGGCCAAAGTAAACTTTTCCTCCTTTATGTGTTTCTAGCTGGTGTTCATCACAATGATAGTGACTCCAGCCAACATTTAACTAATCCATGCTTGCACACTGTTGCAGCCCTTACATCTCCTACATGGCCATGACTCAACAAGTGTATATTAAATTAATGAATAAATGAAAAAATTAATGTAAATACCATGCAATTATTGCTTAACAAATTATAGTTACCTATAATTTGGTGCTGCAAATGAACCAATATGAATGTTGCCAATCAAATTATTATGCAGCAAGAAACTGGAGGTAAAAGAAGATGGCTAACAAGGGGAAATGTGGTCAGAAAACAAAGTCAAATTAGAGTACTTTGTCTAGACTTTTGAGATGGCCTGAGGCAGTGCTTTTCTGAGTCCAACTCTTTCAATCTCTTGAACAAGGAGAAAATAGTATGATGGCCACAGGCTTCCATCTCATAGCTAAGTTTCAGTGGAAGTCATGGCTAACATCCTCAGCATGGCAAGGCATTAACTACCATAGAACACATGTATCCCTCCTTATCAGTTATGAATACACTTATATTTTCCCATCTGAACTTGTTCTGGAACATTCTCTCCAAGAATTAGTTTTATGTTCTTAGATCCAGCCAGCTTGTATGGATAGCCAACCTTTGTTGGCTAGAACTGAGGTCCCTTTCTTTCCCCCACAAGAGGTCACTACCTGAGTAAGAAAAACAGACAACAGAACTTTGCTGTAGCCCATGCCCCTTCAAAGCCATTTAGTGACCAAGTCTTCTCAGTGGTACATAACCAAACCACAAAAGTCCTTACTAATGTTCTTACCATTGCTTTTCTTATCATAGTTATTGTGTAAACTTATTCATGATAGAACCTAGCTTGCTGTTTCAGCACGACAATCACTTTGCTGCTAATTAGCCTGGTTTATGGGTAAGATTACTAAAGGACAAAGTGATAACTGGCTTATGCAATGGTTGAACTGAAAAGGTTAAACAAGAGGCAGTGCTTCCTGATAACGGGTTCATGAACTGAGAAGAAGGGCTATAGAGTTTCCTTGACTGATCCACCCTTCTAAGATAGGAGTAAAAAACAGGAATATGATATTGAGCCACACTGAGAAATTATATACTGTGAAAACAAATGGTATGTGACTTAGAAGTCAATGGTTAATGTATACGGTGCTAACTTTTCTTTCTGGCTCGATGATTCCATGAAAGTAAACAATGGGAGTACCACAGTAGCAACAAAGATCCCTCCTTACCTTGGAGCCATTCATAAGGATGACATCAAAGAGGAATCCTTGAACACAAGGGGCACAAAGTACAAGAGTAGCCTGGTGATCTTTAGGCCCCTATCTCAAAATAAAACAACTTGGGCTAAAGATATAGCTCCGTGGTAGAGTACTTGCCTTGCATGTGTAAGACCCTGGATTCTATACATGGTACTGAAAAAAAAAATCCCCTTTCCATCCAATAAGGAAGGCAAATTGATGTCAGACAGCTCTCCAAATAAAAGTCTATAAGATCCACTGTACAGTAGACTTAGAAACATCCTTAATAGTACAATGGTCCAAATCCTGTTGTTGCTACTACATCAAAACTAAAGCATCCATATTTTATTTTAATAATGGGCACAGTTTCATAACCACAGACAAATGATTCTCTCTCTCTCTCTCTC
>NW_022196913.1:100473213-100503787 GCF_008632895.1 Mastomys coucha | reverse complement strand
GTGTCTGTGTGTGTGTGTGTGTGTGTGTGTATGTGTGTGTGTGTGTGTGTGTGATTATTTTCACAACTGTTCTCCATAAATTGGAGAATAGAATCAATCTCCATTAATTCAATTTTTAAAAGGAGGGGTTTGATGCATAGAGACATGATAACAATTCCTGTATTATACAGTTTACTCTTAGAATTAGAATCCTGGTCTAGTTATCTATGCAAGGCCACAACTTTTTAACTACCTGGCATGGTGCTTCCAAGGTCTGTCTAATTTACTATATTTCCATTGTAATGACTGAAGAAGGTGGAATCTTCCCTCCAATTGGAAAGGACATCATTATAAGGGTTAGAGCAAAATTTGCATCTGAAGTACCTTTCCAAAATATTCCCAATAGTGAATGGGTTATTTCCAACATTCATATTATGTTCTATAGCTAATGAATTCTCAAGGAATTGGGGGTTAAAACATGTACTTGAAAATTCAACTTGCAACTTGAAAGGTACTAAGCAGCAAGTGTCCTTGCAAGAGAGAGAGACAAGAGAGTTTTATGAAAGAATTAATACATGAGCTTTCTGTTCACTATTAGGTTAGAAAAAGTGAGGTAGAGATGAGTGGGCATAGCTTGAAGAGGAACAGAAGAATAAAGGCAGAGATGGTGAAGAGAGTGGTCTAGTTAGAGTATATGTCATCTTCAGGGAGGGAATTTAAAAAGCAAGTTGAAGCATGCATATGATTTTGAACACTGAACAATTAAAACATCAGTAATAAAAGGGATAGAATTCAAAGTGAAAGGTGGACATTTGAATTCACTAAGAAGATGTTCAGCATCTACCATAGTTCTTATGACCTAAAAGCTATTTGATATGCATTTGCTAAGGGATTGGATTCATGTTGTGTATAAGCTGAGCTGGCCTAGAAAGAGAAAGCTTTCAGGGACATCAATGACTAGCCTATTGCAATAGTAATCTGAACTATATAGGGCACTGTTAGTAGATGTAGGAAGGTCAAAGGTTGCTTAAAAAGCAATAAAGAAGACATTAGAAAAGTTCTTTAAAAGATTACAATTTCTTTATTGCTTCTAGAAATATTAATCAGTATCTATTTTAAGGACCCATGATTCCACTAGTGATGCTGAAATTTCATGTTTGTGTATCTCCAGCACTCCAAAACACCTAGTATGGGAAAAAAATATGAGCAGCAGACTTTACAAATAGAGACTTAGACCCATGTTAACACAACTCGTGTTAACCTCTGAGGGCACGAATTAAGCTTTTCTTTAAAAGGGTAATAGGAACTCAGTTGAAAGAGATGCAATTATTAAACACAGTTAACTCATGGGGAAAATACCTGAAGCTCAGGCTTAGCTCCAAGTAAACTGATTACAAGTTGTTTCTATTTGCTGTTATTCCATTGTTCCAAGAGGACTTGCAGAGAAAAGAAGAAAGATAGAAAAAAGAATATGGCCCTAGGGAATGTCTGTATGTATATGTTTGACATAGCAAGAGTCCATAGCTGGATAGATGATAAAATTTACTCTCTGACATAAGAATGGAAACCTGCCTGCTCACTTAGAATTTGCTATATATGATAATCTATGTTATGCTGAGAATCTATAAATTATTTTGTTTTGTTCTTTCTTAATAGAGAGTACAAATATAAAAGTGATATTTTTAATAAGACTGTTGTGTCTATAATTGCCCATTTTTTCCACTTCTCTTCTCTGTATCACTCAGAGAAGAATGAATCCTCAAATTCTAGAAAATTCTAGGAAGTCCTCACCGAGGTCAGTATACCTCTGGATTACAGAGTCACAGCCATTCTCAAAAGACAGACATCATACAGTTGGAAACAAAACCCAGAGCTTCAGCATCAGCTAAAAATGCCTAAGTCCCTTCTTCAGAAGGACCAAAAAGCTGGAATCTATCATTCATTTTGCTTATATTTTCTGCATCCTTCCTGACACAGCACTTGCCACGGGGTGACTAGGCTTTCTGTGCAGCTTTAGGAATCAGAGTGGCATACAAAGGCTGCCCTTTGCAAAACTCGGCTTATGGCATTAGCTCTCCAACAAAGATGGAACAGAAAGGCTAGCCCCATTCCTTTCTGTGTCTATCAGATGGTGGGAAAATGCAACAAATGATGCTTCTGTATAATGATTCGCTCAGGCTCACTGAGTACCAGTGGCAGGGTGAGGATATGCTAGAGTTCACCTCCTCCAAAACTAGCTCTTTCCTGGGAAGGATTCCCTGAGGAAAGTGATGCACTTTCCAGCCACCCCGTTTGCTTACTTCCCATTCAGCAAATAACAGTAAAGTTTCTTTCATTCAGATAGAAGCTAAGAAGTTAAGTCTTGAACTAGGATAACACAGAAAAGCAGCACAGGAGTAACCAGAAAATTAGAAGCCAAGTCCCTCTCTCCAAATAGAAAAGTCACATTTTCCCAGAACAGATAAAACCTACATTGTAAGTGGCTCACTCCTTTACTGCACCCCCATCTGTTTAATGCTAACTGAATGATATCTTGCTCATTGCATTGAGAGAGGTTGCATCCTAGAATCAGCCAGAGGAAAACAGGGTAACTGGATTGTGTATAGCCTAGCAGATGTCCCCAGGTCTTGTCTTCCTATGTAAAGTCGTAATAGTTCCTAGTTTCCAAGCTTGCTGTGAAGGTAACTGAGATAATGAATAGATGACAGAGTCAGCATTATGCCTAGGACACAGCAGGTACCCAGATCAAGGTTTGTTGGTTGTTTTGTTTTGTTTTGTTTTGTTTTGTTTTGTTTTTGGTTCCCTTATTATTTCACATCTATCCTCTGACATGTCAATAATACATATTAAGAAGCTCACTCATAGGCTGGCAAAATGGCTCAGTGGGTAAAGATGGTTGTTGCCAAATGTTATGACCTAAGTGCCATCTCCAGGACTCATAGAGTGGAAAGAGAGATCTGATGCTCATAAGTTGATTTCTGGCTCACACACAGACACAAGCACATGCATGCATGTATTCTCTAAAAACAAACAAAAATATAATAATAATAAGGATAATGATGATAATAATAGAGTTTGTGTTGCTCTCCAATTAGCATTTCCCCCAGGAGCTGAATTTAAATCCCAGTATGGGTCCTAGGTTTTTAAGTTCAGCACCAAAAGTCTTTCTGTCCCAGGTCAGCCAGAGGACCAATGATGGAGGTACATTTGGTAATAGGTCATTTGTCCACATGCAAATTCTTCCAGAGCTTTTTTTGAGACCCAAGAAGTCCTGCTAATTGCTGTTCTAAGATAGTATGGTGCAGGAGCTGCATGATAATTGGCTACAAGGACTGAAAAGGCATGAAGAATCTGAAATAGCCCTTAGATGAGGCCGACCTTCTGTAGAGTACAGCTAATAAACACAAGTATGGCCTGAAACGCCACCCCCGGAGAGTCAGTCCATATGATGACATCACTGCTGGGGTAAAAACCAACTTTAATAGCTGATTGCATATTAACTGGAGTTTGCCAATTAACAGTGTCCCATTCCAGGCCTTTATACAGCTCTTGCAGAAACCTAGTATCCTAAACCATTGTGATGCTTCCTATGGCACTAGAATAGAGTGAGTCTGTGTCATGGTTCTCTGTGCAGACAGGCTGGTTGAGTGTCTGGCGAACTGAGTTCCACAGAAGCGTGTTTGACTAGTGAAAGGGGATAGGTCAAGGGCAATTACACAACAGTGCTCCAAAGTTAGCACCTATCTCTTCCAGGTCTTTTCTCTTTCTTCTTCCCTCCACCTACACAGACATGCCCTTTAAATATTTACTTGCCTACCTTGGCTGTGTATGGCAGACTTTGTCTCAGAAGTCAGCTTGATCCCTTTGAAAGTGTTTGCTAATTAGATCCTCCTGGAAGTTGGGCAACTTTAGATATGTTTATCCTGTGTGAAGCACTCCCTGGACCCTTGGCCTCTAAACAGGCCCAGGGAGGTCAGCTCTGGCTTCCCCACTTGCTTTCTCTATAAGAGGAGTTCTAATGATTTCCCAGTTTAGTTGAATTGCATATTGTTTTTTTTTTTTTCTATCATTAGTTTTAGACATAGATCTAGGTAGACATTAAGAGTGACTGGAGCCGAAGAGCTAAGTGCTCCTCATAAATCTAACGAAGGATCCATTGTACACTGGGATCCTTTGGATACTGTTTTACTTCAACACATGGCATCCAGACCTTAGGTATTGACTTGAATATGATTTTTGACTTGAAAAGAAAAATCACTGCTGTAGTAATTCTAGGTTAATAGACCCAGTAGTCACTACCCTGAAATACATTAAGATAACATTTATTGCAGAAGGCTCTGAGAACTATACATAGGGTATTGATGATGTTGGGTGTTTGGGATGTGTGTGCATGCCGTATGCATGGTTGTGTGCATATTTCAATTTCACCAGCTTCTAAAGAGTCAAAAGCACCAATTAGGAGGACATTGTGGTCCTGAGTCTTCAGGCAGTTTTAACCTGTAGTTCTATATTTCCCTCTCTTTTCATTGCCTTCCATATCTTTGCTTACTGATCAAGCCAAATGCTCATTCTGTCTGTTACCTCAGTCCTCCGCCCAGAAGCATGAGCTATCCTACTGGCACCTCAGATGGTATTTTAGAAAAATAAAAAATAAAAACAAGAATTAAGCATTCTATGAAAAGAGGGAAGAAGTTCAGAAAGTATTGACAGTCAGAGAACGAAGACTGGAAGATGTGGGGGAAGAAAGTAGAATGTCACCTCAGACTGAACACTCAGGACAGTATTCGCAAAGGAGAGTTAAACTGAGACCACTGGGAAGAAATCATAACCAAAGAGAGAGTGAAAGTCCTTATGTGAGAATGATCTTTAAGGACTCAAAAAAAATAAGAAAAAAACAGCAAATGGTAGATGATGTCAACAACTGAGTAGTACCAGAAAATATCAAAAAAAAAAAAATAGGCAGCAAAGAATGGGCTTTGTTGACTCAATAAGACTCAGTTCCCAGATGATGATTGAATGAATGAAAGTCGGACCCTCGAGTGCTATGTGACTGTGCACATCAAAGTTTGCAGGGGTAGAAAGACAAGTGAAGTCTTTCTCCCGTTGGAGAAACACTTCCCATCATGGAAAGGGTGGATAAGGGCAGGCCCACACTCTGAGCCTACTCCTGGCTCTCAGCTTTAAAGGCAGGGCCCTGGTGAGAGCAGCAAACTCGGCATTATGTGAGCATGTGGAAAAGTGTAAGTCAGCCTGGAAAGTCAAAAAGAAGTTGAAGACATTTTTCCACCTATACCTAGCTTACAGAATTTAGAGTGGTATTGGTCCTCACAAGCTAGGAAGATGGTGTATACAGATTATAAAGATGGGACTCTGTGGTAGGAGAATAGGGGACACAAGACGAACACGAAAGAAACCAGTTAGCAGAGAAGTGCTGGAAAGGATACGTACACCTGATACTCAACAGAATTATCACGGAATAATCTTGTACAAGCAAGAGAGGCAGGTGCTACAAAAATGGCCCATAAAGGTCCATGAAACTTATGGCCTGTGGTTTTGACAGTGTATTTCTGCAGCTGGCTAGCCCACGCCGACTCCAAGAGTGTCTTTCTGTCTTTCAATAAACTGTCTCTATCTTTGCTGTCACCATGTATCCCTGATAGAATTTTTTTTTGTCCAGATACTCAAGAAGCTGAGGGCTCCAGCAGGTGGCCCCTGAACTCAGATCCATGCCTGTAACAGCTTGAACTGGATCCTCAGGATTGTGGAGGACTCAGAGGTCAGTGGGAGCAGAAACAGTTTGAATGGAAAGTGCTCCACAGTTTGAATCCAAGGACAACATTTTAATGAGGCATCCAAGCTTCCCCACAGTCTCTATTCTTTGTAATTCCTTTTCTATACACTCATGCATAAAACCCAATGTTCACTCTCCCTGGCTGCTGAAACACAACTGAAATAAACCACAACCCTTCCTCCAAATACCATAGTCATCATGCATGAAACTGGGATTGCTGCCGGAAAGACCATGAGCAGAGCCTCCCCATGCACCGACAACTCATTCCACCATTTCATCTTGCTTGGAAAGACAGTCCTTCTATGAATCAGGACTCTGGAACTTCTGTGATGCTGCCAGTCCTTATGCTAATTTTAGCCTCAGAAGTGTGGTCTTCAACTGCTGCTGGGTAAGACTTATTATCCAAGCCTTAGTGACATCTAACAGGAAGCATTAATTTCTCAGATGTAAGAGTGTGGACTAGCTGTGAAGGTTTTATTGTATGCTGCAGGTGGTTTCATAGTTTCCCCTCTAGCTTGGGATGATTTGGCTGGTATCATGGTGTTAGAAGTTCAGAGGAACAAGTGGAAACAGGCAATGTCATTTGAAGTGCCAAGTCTACCTGTAACTCCTGCCTCTGCACACTGGCCAAAATAAGTCATATATCCAAGGAAAATTTCAAAACAAGGTCCAAGGAGCAAGGTCCACCCTGCCTACCAAGTGGCTTCAGTAAGAATGGATGCAACCCTTTAAGTAAGAATTGTAGCAAATTACTTCATACACTATTGAAGTTCCAAATTCTTTATCCCTCTGTTTGTTTAACTAATGTCAAATCTCAAGTGATAGAGACCAAGGTCATATTCCTACAAACCTTCTTCACTTTTAAAGTTAAGCTTCTGAAACTTTTAAAGCTGACCTTTATTTTTTATTTTTTATATTTTGTGGTTGTCATTTCCCAGAGAGATGTGACAAAACAAGCAGACATTGGATCTAAAGGAAAATATGGAGGATTCATCCTATTTGTTCATTTTCTGAAAGAGTCACCATCCAGCTGTACACCAAGACAGGTGTGTCCTGCCCTCAACATCACAATTAGCTATGAAGCTATGAAGTTTTCCAGACCCACCAAAAATGCAAGAATCATGTTTCCTCATCCTCTTATTCATGATTAAAGAGGAAATGGAAGCCTGGGTCATAGAACAGAAAGATAAGAGCATTTGTGCCTGGCCCTCTGCTATCTGGAAATAGTGGTAGCTACACTGAACATCCTGAAGTTCATAAAGCTGGGTCACCACAGCAGGTACTTGTAATCTCATCTATTCGGTCAGGAGGTTAAGGAGTTCAAGGCCTACCTTGGCAGAGTATGGCTTTCTTAACCTTTTATCCAGAAGGTTTACAGAGGCACAGAGCCTTGCTTGTCAACCTGAATTGAATACTGTGTGTGTGTGTGTGTGTGTGTGTGTGTGTGTGTTTCTCTATATGTGTGTATTTTTCTGTGTGTGTGTGTGTGTGTTTGTGTAGATAATGATTGTGAATGCTTCTAGTTAATGTTTTTTGTACTCACACATGACTATGATAAAATATTTAGATCAGGCTTGTCAATACAGAGCTGTGAATATATCTTCTAGGCTCTGAGGCTATTTTAAAAAGAAGGACACAATTCTCAGGTCAACAGCTCTGGCACAGGATGGGTGTGCTTGATCTCAAATCGGCTTATACAAATGGCAGTTGGCTTCTTTGGTTGGTACAGAATGGCTTTGACTGGGACATATGGGGACCTTCATCACTGTCTTCTTCCGAAAGACTAGATGTGGCTTATTTACACATATAATCAGAGTTTCAAAAATTGGGAAATAGGCTCAAATGACAAATCATTTCTGCCATATTCTGATGCTCAAAGTAAGTCACGGGACCAAGCCAAAATAAAAACCAAAGAATTAGGAAAAGAGAGTTAATTTGGAAGCTGTAAAGTGTAATGATTATTTTTTGTAAACTCTGCCCCAGATATGCCCAGTAGTACTCCATAATGTTATGCCCACAAAAAGCTGAGTGCAGCCAGACTTACCTTGAGTTTGGGCCCAGGATGTGGTGAATACTCAGAGATAAGTTAATTAACAACCCTGGACTTTGAGCCCTGAAATGCTGTCAACTAAATTCCTGTCACATTTGTACTTAAGCTGTTGATCTGAACCAAAGTATAATCTCTCCAATTCATGTTAGTCTCTACTGTCTCATCCAACTTTTATTCCTCTATACCCACCTGGTAGCCATATTTCCTGTGTCTTTTTAAATAATTTGCTCAATTCTGAGCATCATTTGTAAATACAGTATAAGTAATACTGTACAGACCACTAATGATGTAGACCTCATTGGCTTTTCGATTCTTTTCTCCTTAGCGGGTGCTAAGCATACATGCTTGAGTGCTAGGCAAGAGCTTTCCTGGTGACTTGTGTTGCCAGCCTCTTTTAGGTGTATGAAATATTACATGAAGTTACAAAACAGGGAACAGATAGAACCTGGAAGAGGGACTTTCATGAAATTCATCCTAATATATTTTTCTGTCCCTCTCCTACCCGCAAGACACATGAAGCCTCTTTAGATAAAACATAAATTGGAAATGAAAAAGCCAACAGAACCATCAGTAAAAATTGCTTTTCCATAGTGACTTAGAACATATACATATATTGATGGCATACAACTATGTCACTGCCCACATTATCCCAACTGCTGTTTCCTCTGCTGTATTGTCTGTTGTATTTCATTTCATTTTTGGACTGTGGCTTATGAAATATTAACTTGATTTTACAACCCAATATCCAGGCCATGCCCCACAGTAGGAACTCACTTAGGCATGAAACCCTTAGAAAAAGGGTTTTCCACTCTTAAACTCCAATGGCTAGTGCTTCTCTAGCTTCTGGGCTCTTGTTTCTTAATCTAAGGGGCAATAATTTGCAGCACCATAAGGGTGGGATGCCTTCAAGATGAGCCAAAAGGAGGCTTCATATCAGCAGGGATCACAGGACCTCAGGGATACTGAGTAAGTCAGTGGATCATACTTGCCAGCAGGGTTTGCTCTGGAGTCATGCTACCTAAGCAGAGATCCTCACTGTGCCAGGACAGCTCAGGTTATATGGGTTCACTAGTTAATCTGTCTAAGCATCAATAAGTATGCCCTTTGAAATTGAGATCTAATCATTGGTATTCATCCTCCAAGGTCATTAATGGCAAGAAATAAAAAGTGTATCATGAGCCTAAAACTAGAAACACAGGAAGGCTCCAAGGTGGTGACATGGGGGAAGATAGTTTTGTTTTGTTTTTTGTTTTGTTTTGTTTTTTTACTGTTTCAAAGCAGCTAGTTCACTCTTCAGCAAAAGACGTCTGTCATGGTCTTCCTCCTGTACCTGACACTTAGTTACCTAGTTATCTATTTATCCATTGGGAAGCAAAGTATCTTGTAGTGCAGGCTGATCCTAAACTTGCCACTCGGTCAAAGATGGCAATGACCTCTTGACCCTCATTCCTCCACCTCTCACAGGCTGAGATTGAAGGCCTATACCACCACATCATCTCACATCCCATTTGAATAGAGACATGAACATTACATTACTGTCTGTCACTCCCCACTCTGTTATCTTTATTCCCTCCTGTCCTCAGCCTCCCAGTTGTGAGGAGTAGCAAATTCCATCTGGAAAAGCTGCTAGGAAACAATGAAGTTAAAAAAAAAAAAAGTGTGAGCCATAAAAGGGATGAGCAAGGAAGAGGTAGGAGAATGGTAAGAAGTGCCCTAATGGACCAGTGCAGGAGAAATCAAGAGTGCTGGACACAGCCAAAAATGCATATTTCAGGAATTATTGAAGAACAGCACTAAGTGGTATATGAAATACCAATCATTGTCAGCTCGTCTTTGTTGCTTTAGCTGTGCAGTGTGGCTCTAAAATTCAGGCACTTGCTTAAAAGTCCTGGCAAGACTGGGTCCCAACGTTCATTACTCTTTAGCATACCTATGTGGGTAAGTGTGCATATGTGGGTGTGTAGGTGGCTGTGTGTGCATGAGTATATGAGTGTGTATATATGTGTGAACAACTACGTGTATGTATGCACCTGTGTGTGTGCAAGTATATGTCTGGGTGGGCACATGTGTGTGTGTGCTGAATTTGTTTGGCTAAAGAACTTAGTTCTTATCTGTGTGCTGCACAACATATCAAGGTTAGGGGACAATTAAGACAAGTCCCTACACTCCAAAGACCTAGAACAAAGCTCTCTCCCTCCCTCCCTCCCTCTCTCTCTCTCTCTCTCTCTCTCTCTCTCTCTCTCTCTCTCTCTCTCTCTCTCTCTCTCTCTCTCTCTCTCTCTCTCTCTCTCTCTCTCTCTCTCTCTCTGTGTGTGTGTGTGTGTGTGTGTGTGTCTGTCTGTCTGTCTGTCTGTCTGTCTGTCTGTCTGTCTGCCTGTCTGTCTGTCTGTCTGTCTATCTGTCTCTATCCCTCTTTCCGTCTCCCTTCCTTGTTTACTGAGCTCTTACTATGGAACAGGCACTGAGTATGAACATCATTTCACTGGTTCCTAATCCACATTGTAACGACTACTCAGAGGCTCTTATTTCTATTTCTGAGTCTACCAGATGTTAAAAGGCAGAGTATAACTTAGGTCTCCATCAAAGAATCTCCCAGTTCTACTCCCATAGGCTAATAGAGGTTGATAGTGAAACCATCTGACAAGACAAGACTATCAGCCACATAGCTGCTGCTGTTGCTGTATGCAAATATCATAACTACATAGGATAGGAACCAGACCTGGGGTTGAATTCTTGCTCAACATGTAGTGATTCTATGTGTGTGTGTGAGAGAGAGAGGGGAGGAGACAGACAGCCAAACAATCAGAAAGGCTGATGATATAATGGTATATTTGGGAAATTATTTAAGGACACATATAGGCATACAAACCTGAGAGGCCATCTATTTCAATCCCCTTACTATACTGTTGAGAAAATCACTGTCTGAGAACAAGGGCACAAGAACTCCCTGCCTATGTTCCCCAGTAGGATCCCTGGTTTCTGACACCCACTTAATCCTTGCTTTCTCTGGGATTTCACACCATGTCATAGACAGGCTTTCAATGGCCCCTCCTCAAGTCAAAGGAAGTATCTTTTCCCAACCAAACAAATTCTTGTGAAAGAATCTTGTGAAAGCACCTCTCATCTGTTTTCCCTCTATCTGCTCCTTGATGGAGGTCAAGTGAAGGTCAGGGAATGCTCTGATGACTGGACTTCTGGGTCTCTACACCCAAGAATGCAGCCAAGCTTCAAATAAATCAGACTACGGACAAGAATTCAGACAAGCTCCCCCAAGTTCCAGGCTTCCTTTTCCTGGTAGAAACCACCAGCTGTTTTGTTGCTAGGAGACCAGTGTAGGTGGAAAAAGTACAATAGCCATAGTTTTCTAACTTATCTGAAAATGCAGTTTGTCTTTGCTCCCACAGGGGTTCAGCTTCCTTAAGAGCAGGCTATCACAGCCAGGCAGAGGGAGACCACTTTTTTTTTTTTTTAATGAACTAGATAGAGCTTTTCCTGGGCATAGAGTATCATCCAGCAGAGACCTGTGAGCTGCCAATTACTGATGCAATGTTTGGGAAAGAGTTGCTGAGCACACATGACTCAACAAAATATGACAATTTGCGTCCCTATCTCTTGGGAAGTTGTACTTATCAGAACCAATAGGAGCTGTGCGGTCAGTAAGTACACTGAGCTGTATTTATCATGAGGGAATTGAGAAGGAATTAAAGCCCCAAGGATTGTGAGTGGAGGAGATGATTTGAGTCACTATCTATCCATCTATCCGGGACTTTCCTTTTCAGTGGCATTCCAACTGCACAGACCTCACCCTGGCAAACCATAGCATTGCTCAATATTAAAAACATTTGCCTGGAATGCAGGACATGTGAACTCAGACACCCCCTACGGCTTCACAGTGTGATCCCAGCATGCTGCATTCACTGTAAACAGTGCTTTCAGGAGAATGAGGACAGAGCTCAGAGGTGACACAAACCACATACAGAAAGGCAGGATCACAAAGTGTGGCAACAAGATCCTTCCCAGCCTTTGCACAGCACTTACCACCACCCACTGATGACCCTGGCAGAGATGGAAAGGGAGACCATGGGAGTAAACCAGTGCATTCCTTTACCCTTAGAAGAAAGTAAGAAAGAAACTTGATTTCCTCTTCCTCTGGTGGTGTGCTTCTTTGTCTGAAGCAGAAAAGGAAAAAAAAAAAAGGGAAAAAGTAAAGAAAGGAAGGAAGGGGAAAAGAAGGAAGGAGGGAGAGAGGGAAGTAAGGGGCCACACAATTTACTCCCAACGAACTTTAGGAGAGGAAATAATAAGATCATCAACCTTCCCATCCTCTTCTTGTCTAGGGATCCTCCTAGACAAGTTCAGCTTATTTAATCCATGCAGTGTCTTCCAGTCCTCAGGGTTTTGCCAGTGCAGGGCTAAAGGCAGACACAACATTTCTGATGAACTACAGCAAGTCCACTGCCCAGTCCCCCACCACTTTCAAAGCCAGAAACTCTCTCCAAACACTGCTGACTGCTCAGGCCAGCTGTCAAAAAGGATGCCTTCTTTCACACAGGACAGCAATTAGCCAAAATCATCCCAAATTGCTGCCCCTGTGAATCTCTAATTGCCCATCTGGGTTTGTGGTTTTGTCTACAAAAAGAGTCATATTCAGTCCAATGGATGGCTGTGAGCCTCTACTTCTGTATTAGTCAAGCACAGGGTCCCCAGTGAAGGAGCTCGAGAAAGGACCCAAGGAGGGTTTGCAACCCCTTAGGGCGAACAACAATATGAACTAACTAGTACCCTCAGAGCTCCCAGGAACTAAACCACCAACCAAAGAATACACATGGTGGAACTCATGGCTCCAGCAGCATATGTATAGCAGAGGATGGCCTAGTCAGTCATCAAGGGCAGGAGAGGCCCTTTGCCCTGTGAAGGTTCTATGCCCCAGTGTAGGGGAATGCCAGGGCCAGGAAGTGGGAGAGGGTGGGTTGGTGAGCAGGGGGAAGGGGGAGGGAACAGAGGTTTGTTTTAGTTTTTGTATTTTGTTTTATTTATTTATTTATTTTTGGAGGGAACCTGGGAAAGGAGATATTGTAAATAAAGAAAACATTTAATAAAAAAAAAGAAATTTAAAAAAAAAGAGTCATGCAGAAGGGGCAAGTAAAGGGCTGTGCAATAAGGATTACTGAGCAAGATTAAGCATGCATCTTTAGAAGCAGTGGGTCAAGCTCAGGAAAGGCAAAGATATAGAAATGAGGAAGAGGAAGAGGGAGGAGAAGAAAATGAAGCTCAAAGAATGTATTAAGCCACAGGTGAAATAGCAATGATGAGACTCCAGATCTGCCAGCCCACCAGCTCCCCAGCTCTGCCAGTTCTTATATCTGTTCTCTACTATCTGTCCTCACGTCACTGTCCTCTGTCTTCTAGTTTCCCCTAGGATCCCAGGATGATGGTATTCTCACTGGACTGACCTTTCTGCTTACCCACTATCTCATTAGGACCAGCGTCTCTCTCCAGATGAATAGCAAGAGACAAATGCTAAGTCCATGTCTGAGCCTCCGCAGTATGAAATAGATGTGACTGGTAGCTAAGTCCATGCCTGAGCCTCTGCAGTATGAAATAGATGTGACTGGTAGCTCCTCACTGCCATGTCATGAGGCTTATTCTTGTACTTCCTCATAATCAATGGTATGATTTGAATGTTCATCCACCTGCTATCTCAATAATTAGTTCACTCAACTCAAAAAAAAAAAAAAACCTAACAAATATAAGTTAAAAAAAACAACTAGAGGATAGAAGGCACGTGCTAGTATGAAAATGCTGGGGTTTTAGTGAAACTGGGCCCAGAATGAGTCAGCAGGGAGATGTGGATGACAGAACAGACTCCATGTTGGCCATCATCAATGAACTAGTGCACCAAGAATGGTAACAGCTATTGGAGGACCAGAGAAATATCTTTGCTCTCTGCTTCTTCACTTATAGAGTTCAGACAATGATAGAGAAGACATATACAGCCTGCTGGGGGGAGTACTAGCACCCCCAACACAAAGCCAGTCATCACTCTCCCAAGAATACCGAGGAGCAAACACTATCGTGGTTCATGTTTTACAAATAATGAAACTCAGGTGACAATGCTCTCAAGTGGGAGAAGACAGAAGCAAGCCAGACCCATTTGATTCTGAAGTCCATTTTCATAACCACTAACTTATACTTCCTCCCCTCAATTGAGAATTTAGAACAAGAAAAGCCCCCATATTCTCATGACCCTAAGATAAACACTTTTACCCTTTTTCACACTTTCTGATTTTCTTCCATATATAAATGAAGACTGTGGCATTCTAACCTAGCCCTGCTCTTTACATCTCTCAATCTTCCCTTGTTCTCCGTTTAGGTCAGTTGGGATTCGTTTCCACAGCCATTCCTGATACCATTTGCTCATGTGAACATGGTATGATCTAAAGGTTGGACGCATTACATTTCCCACAGTTGTAATTGGCAGTGCACTGAACATCCTTATTCTTGAATCTTGGGCCTCAGTTATAATTGGTTAAGGAAATGGAGAGTTGGCACTGACTCTAAGCTCTCATCTGGTAGACACTGAGATTTTAACCTTTGTTTTGTGAAAAAAAAAAGTGCAGAGATCTACATGCCATCCCGTCTGGAGAAATAAGAGGCCAGAGCCTAGAAAGTAGTCATGTTGACACATTCACATAACTGCTGACATAAGGTGGCCAAGAATATATGATGGAATGGGGGCTAGATTGTTTCTGGAGGTCCTATACAAATATATTTTAGAGCACCAGTTCACAACCTGTGGGTTAAGACCCCTTTGCAGCCATGTATCAGATGTCCTGAAAATCAGATATTTATATTATGATTTGTAATAGTATCAAAACTACAGTTATGAAGTAGTAATGAAATAGTTTGATGATTGAGGGTCACTACAACATGAGGAACTGTATTAAAGGGTTGCATCATGAGGAAGTTGAGAACCTCTACTCTAGGACAGCAGACTTCCATGGAAAGATAGGTTCAACTGACAGAGGAGGGATTGTCTGTCCCTAGGAAATGACTAGTTCCTCAACTAAACTCAGATATGCTGGATCAAACTAGTTCCTCAACTAAACTCAGATATGCTGGGAGGTTGAGACAGAAAACAATGAATTCAAAGATTCCCAGACTATACAGTAAGATATTCTGTCAAAAAAAAGAAGACCACCAACAAAGTCCCAAAAACTCAGTTACATGTTAATGCCCCTAGTCTCTGCCAGAGCCATACAGAAAATAAGCAATGAGTTCTAGTGATAAGAATTGCTTGAACTTTAAAAAAGAAATCTAAGACCCCAGGTTAGAGAGATAGCTCAGTGAGTAAAGTCCTTGCTGCATATTCATGAAGACCTGAATTCAGATTCTTAGCACCCATATTAACTGGTGAGTGTGGCAGCATCCACCTACAACTCTAGTATTGATGGGACAGAGACAGAATTATCTCTGAAGGTCTCTGGTCTGGCCAAATCAAAGAGTGCCAGGCTCAGTGAGAGCTTCTCGAAACTTAAGGTGAGAAGTTACTGAAAAAGATACCAACCTGTGGCCTCTGTCTCTTTCTCTGTGCCTGTCTGTCTGTCTGTCTGTCTGTCTCTGTGTCTGTCTCTGTCTCTCTACCTCTCTCTCACTCACACACACTCATGCACACACACACACACACACACACACACATACACTCTAAAGCCCATCTGTATCTTATCTCTAATTCTCAGACAACTATTAAGAAAGGAGCAAAATACCTCCACTAGGCATGGTGGCATATGCCTTTAGTCCTAGCACTTGGGAGAGAGAGACAGGAGAATCTCTGACTTCAAGGCCAGTTTGGTCTACACAGTGAGTTCTGGAACAGCCAGGAAAACACAAAGAAACCCTGTCTCCAAAGAAGAAGGAGGAAGAGGAGGAGGAGGAGGAAGAAGAAGGGGAAGGAGAAGGAGGAAAGGAAGAAGAAGAAGAAGAAGAAGAAGAAGAAGAAGAAGAAGAAGAAGAAGAAGAAGAAGAAGAAGAAGAAGAAGAAGAAGAAGAAGAAGAAGAACTTTAAAAAAGAAATCTAAGACCCCGGGTTGGAGAGATAGCTCAGTGAGTAAAGTCCTTGCTGCAAAGAAAAGCCAAAGAAGGAAACTAATTCATAATATATTGCAAGATTTCAGATCAGAAACCATACATTCCAGTCCAGTGAATTTGGATTTTTGAAGAAAACAGATCTGACTCAAGATCTATCCTTCATTTGCTGGATGGGTGACCTTGGGTAAATAACCAAAAGTTCCTGGGCCACAGTGTTTCATAAGTCCCAGAAGAATAACAGTACTTTTGAGTAACACAAGGGAGTTTGAAGTTTCTGAGTCATATAAGATGTTCAACACAAAGGCAGCACTCTATAAATACTAAGCAACTTTAGCTGATTGGCATGTGTAAAAATCTAAGTGAAAATTTAAGAGCAGCATTCTTTGTTCATGCTGTCCATCTGTGTTTGTTTGTTAAGACCTCTGAGAGTCTCCACTTTCAGAGACCAAGCTCAGAGCTCATCCACTCTGTGGGGTTTCGTTCATTTCTGGGCCCTGGGCTGGATGCTATGATGTTGAGGAGTGAGCAACAGAGTAGCAAGATGAGGCTAGTCTTGTGGGATCACCAGCTTCAGGGAGAAGACAGGTCCTGAGGCAGGAGCATCATCAATAGCACCTGAAGGGGAAAGCAAGTTACTATGGAAAGCAGTGAAAGGTACCCCACAGGGATCAAAGGGGTTTGGGTCAGCTTTATTTGTGGTTGGTAGCTAGGATGAGCTATTCTGGAATAAAGAAGGTTTAAAACATTTTTAAAAACCAACAATAACTATAAGCATAAAAGTGTTGAAAGTTTAGACAGGAGAAGCTAAGAAGCCCAAGGGGGAAGGCCAGAAGACTCAACAGCAGTAGTTGTGCTGGAACAGCTTTGAAGGAAATGGAGACTACAGTGTGGGACTTAAGCTAGTTGGTGACATAAATGAAGAGGTTGGCTTTTAGAGAGTTGCATTAAGCAAATGTGGAGGTAGTCTTCCAGGAGGTGTTGGTGATCCCCCAAAGAAAATGACACTACAGCAAAGAAAGTGATCAGAGCAACATGTGTGGAGTGCATCATGCAGCAAGGTCCCTGGAAACACCTACCTGAGCAAGACTTACTCACTAGGTACTGTGTGATGTTCCCGAATCACCAAAGCTGTTTCCACCAGGATTCTCAGCTGTCAAGGCGAGGACACTTCTGGTGTCAGATGTCATCTCACTTTGACTTCTCAATAAAAAAGCAAATCAGAATTTTTTCTGTACTTCCACTAAGCCTCAATTGTCCAGTCAACTCGGGAGATGGAGAAGGAGGGAGAGCTGGAGGAATCAGGAAAACCAGTTTTTAATAATAATAGGCCATCCTGCTATAATAACAGTGTTGGGTTTACAGAGCACTTCCACAGACATTATCTCATTGGATTCTCACAGTAAATGGGGTGGAGGGGGGAACAGGGCAATTAGCATGATCCCCGCCCTTTCAAATATGAACAGTTGCAGCTGAGAGGTTAAGTGATTTGTTCATATAAAACTGGTGAGTCGCATAGCTATTTTATGACTCTCGGTTTCTTGGCTGCTTCCATTAGATCTATTCAGGGGAGGGTAGGAGCCATTCTTTATGCTGACTGAGAAGGACAGCATTTATATGCCCATTAACTGTGAAGAACAGGGGCATCAAGGCTGAAAGTGGACCTGGAACAGATTGGGTATGACAATGGGTGGTTTCACCTGCTGTGGACAGAGGTCATGGGTGAAAGAGAACCCAAACTCTACATGTCAGGCTCAGGGCAGGAAGGATGTGAAAGCAGCAAGTGCTAGCACTTCTTTGCTTTTAAAGAGATCAAAGGAATCTGGGGGAAGATCTGTATTGGAATAGTCTAGAGACTAATGTGGGGATGGGCTATCTAGCAGAGCTTAAGAACTCACCTAAGTTAGGAAGCAGAGGCAGCCCAGCAGCATTCAGGTACAAGAGACTGGCTCTGGTGCCTGTTCATGTCCCCAAGTAGTCAAGGAGACAGATGAAGACTGCCGTGGACAGAGAAGTAGAGTCACAAGGCGGAATCAAACTATTGGACAGCCAGCCTCAAGTCTGTAGCTGCCCAAGTGACTAGGACACATTACCATTTCCAGAGCTGTTGCTTCCTTTCACCCCAGAAAGCCACAGGAAAGAATTTTGCAGAGATGATCCACATCAGTCAATCAGAAAAGAAGGGAGGAAATGATTCCCAGAATTCCACTGGATAGATACACTAAGATGACTCAGACATCTATACAGGCTAAAGAGTGAAAAGTCTAGCATATGATCCTTTAATGCAAAAGAACTGTGGGTATTTTTACATGTTGAGTGTTCCCCAAATCTTGTGCAAAGTCCTAATATTTAATCATACTCAAATCTCATAACAACCCCACTTTATGCTAAAGGAACAATACAAAGCACATAAACCTGCTCCAGGTCATGCACTAAGTAAACTGCAGAGCTGAGACTTCCCTGGAATCCTGATACCCCAGAGCCCAAGTTCTTCCTACTCTCCACAAAGCCTTCTGAGTGTACAAGCTCAGAATAGTTCAGCAAGGAGAGAAGAGGAAGGGAGCATGGACCAGAGTGGAAATTGTGTCTTAAGCCACCATCCTGACTCACTCTTCTTAATAAGCATCAAATGACAGCTGAAGGCTTCGAGAACAGCACAGCCAAGGGGAATCCAGACTCCAGTGACTGATGGATGAATCAGCATGGTGACTTTCAGGTCAAAGAGGAAGCCATAATGAACAGATGTGAGCAGAGCAGAATCCAGGCTATCTGAAAACTCCAGGCACAAAGGGGCTATGCATTTGCTTTCTGCTTCCATCTCCAATGTTACTACACATTTCTCCATAAGATGTCATTACCATGGCCAACTTTCTCTTGCCTGAACTCTGATTCCCATATTGAGTGAACATATTTATTTCCATCTTCTTCTTGCATCTCCAGGCCTCTAGTTCTTTGTAAGGCAGAGATGAAGACTCTGCCATGGACAGAGCAGTAGAGGCCCAAAGCAGAATCCAGCTTACGAACTGTGAATAAGCTTCTCTTGCTGAGCACTGGGAAGGATATCGCTTCTGTGGATGGGCTTCTCCTGCTTCCAGCAAGGAACCGGCACAGAGATAAACTCAATGTTAGTATCAGAGATGCTTGCTTAATTCAGGGGAGCTTTATTTGCACACATGCATGTGTGCATGTACACACACGTAAACGCACAAATACACACATACACATGCTCACACACACCACTCAAAAAAAAAAGAACTACATGCACACAGAGGCATACATGTGCACACACACGCATACCACTCACAAATACAGACATGCATATGCATACACACACATACATACACACACACACACACACACTTACAATTACATAATCATTATCCCATAATATCCCAAAGAAGGATATTTCTTTCTTTGCTCCCATTGAAGCACTGAACCTTGTCCAAATTTCATTGTACCACATGATCTACAGAAACACCCCTTCCTAACTCATCACTCCCCTTTCTCACCTGAATACATTCCAGGCCCCAGATTTCAAGGAAGGCAAAAATGAAACTGAGCTTTTTCTAACATCCTGATTTTGAGCAGGTAATTTCACTGACCTTCAGTTTTCTCTGGTAGAAGACAGTACAGCAAATGTATATACATTGCAAGATTATTATGAAAACTAAGACAATTCATAAAAGGTGCTTGGCAGAGTCCAGTGTATTTTACCATGTAGGTTTACCATGTGCCAAGCTCTTGGAGAATATTCAATATGTGCTAGTTCACCTCCTATGTCAAATAAGTAGCAGTAAAAACCTTGAAAAGTCATCTCAGCAGTCTGTGCTTCTGTCCTCTTAGCTACAGAATAGATATAATAAGATCACTGCTTCTCTAGCTTATTATGGCAATTGAGCGACTTAAACTTTTTCAGACACACATAAGTCCCTACATACTTACACCGTACAATGAGAGCTACAGTGATGATTATTTTTGCTTTTTATTGCTTCTTCTTCATACTTTTTTAAAAACCATACTACTATTTCAAGAAACATATAAGCTCTCTGATTATTTTAAGGAATGGTTGTCAGTTCTTAAAGGATCCTCCCACTGAGCAATGGAGTCTGTGTTCCCTGAGTTTGAACATGACCAAGCCATGATGGCTTCAATAAAGTTCAACATAAATCAACATAAATGACATGATGTGACTTTCAAGGCTGCATAGTGAAAGGTCATGTTCTTCTACTGTGCTTGCTGGAACACTTCCTCTTAAAATCTCAAGAAGGAGCTGGAACTATAGCTCAGTAGTAGAGCCTTTGTCTACTATATGTGAGGCATTAAGTCAAGTTCCCAGCATGGAAAAACAAACAAACAAGTAAGATGAAACAAAAACCTTAAGCAGCCATGGTGGAAGCATGACATCCCAGAAGCTATAATGCTTGAGGAGTGTTCATGCCCTGTTTAATGGCACATGCTTTGCAGTCTTCAGCAAGCCAGCTCTCATGTCACCTTAGCTCCTCTTCCAGCTACCTCAGCTATCTTCTGAGCTTAGCCCCCAGCATCATGCAGCAGAGACAAGACATCTTTGCTGGGCTCAGTACAAATCCATGACCAACAAATATATGAGCATAGCACACAGGGCTGCTGTGCCCTGATACTACTATTGATCTATTTTGCAGTGGTTGTCATCAGGAATTCATCCCTATGATGTCAGCAGGGCTGCACAGAGAACCTACTGTCTTATTATCTATCCAATTTCCAAACTCACACAAGGTCTTTTTAAGCCAATACCCCTTAATATTTCAACTCTAACTATTCTACAGGGCAACCCCAATAGAGCCTGTCCCTTTATTGTCATGCAATAGGTTCCCATGTCAGAACATTTTCTCTATTTTACCAAAATAGGTACCAAAGCCAAGACAAGGGGAAAGTATGTGATTCATCCAATGTCACCCAGTTGTCTTATGGCTCCTATTCTAATGGCTTAATCTCTGATAGTCTATTATGGTCACAGGATATTCTAAATCCAAAATGGAAATACTCATCATGGAGCTAGATGGACCAAGATAGTTCTAAGAGTCTCTGAACTCCTTTTTTTTCCCCCACGGGCCTAGCAAATTGTTGTCCAGTCTCTATCTGTAGATAACCTCTTTATGGCTGTATCAGGATGGCAGCCAACAGACAAGCATCCTTTTTTGAACTAAATGCCACAATCACACTGATGTGGTTAATAGTACATATATACATATGTACATGCATAATATAAAGCATTATAGCTGACAATGTGAGGAATCCCAGTACATGGAAATCCTCAGTCTCTATCCTGTTCAATGATCTACTTCTATCCTCCAGAGTTGAATTAAGATGTGCAATTGTGTGTTCATAAAATTATTCCCCAAAACTTTAAAAAAGAATTTTGCTGTCCTGATCTTAAAGCATGATCAAAAGCACTTCCAGCCTTGGTGTAAGTATGCTCTCAGTAAATCTACTTCAAACCTCTACCTGGAAGAACTTGGAAGATCCCAGTATCCTTGGGACTTATGAGCTAGTGTGGGTCAGCTCCAATGCATTGATGGCCTGATGTTTATAGCTAGTCACAAAATCCACTAAATTGGGTTTTGACCATTTACTAGTTTGCTTTCTGCAAAGTTTCCTTATAGACTAATGACCAATGAAGAATTTATTTTCTGCACACCAAAGGACTTGTCTCTTGCCTGGATACCACTTCCATGCCTTTCTTGTAGAATTTGATTGAAGTAACTATTATTCATTCACTTAAAGACTTATTATTATTTCCATTTGTAGATATATACGCCTGTGTCAATATATGCCACATGTGGGAAGGTGCTCAAGAGGCAAGAAGAGAGCTTTGGATCACCTGGAGATGGAGTTACAAGTGGTTATAAGACACCCAACCTGGTCCAGGGAATGAAACTCAGATCCTATATAAGAGAAAGAAGTGTACATTTAACTGCTAAGTCATTTCTCCAGTTTTACTATTTGTTCATTTGAATTTTCAGAAAGAATTTCCTATTATACTAATAGAACTCAGCAGTCTGCTTTTCTGCTTAGGAGACTAGCATTCACTCAGCCAGTTATCCCCCCGAGATGTCCATCTGTGCCTGATATCCCAAGACAAAGGAGCATAGGATGACCAAATAGTTAGTACTAATTCAATATACACTGAGCATCTATAAGTCAGACATATTACAGTAATTCAAATAAATTTGCTCCTATGACCAATTTTGATTCAAGTGAAAGAAACTGGTAATAAATAACATTATTAGTTAAATGAACATGATAAACTCATGTAAACACTGTGATCCATGCTCTGAATGTCTGGTATATTGCATGCATGCAACAAAAAGTATTTACTAAACTATAATAGTATTTAATCCCAATATATGATGAGCTATAAATGGGAAATTTTCCAAGTGTAAAATATTGAAAAAAAAATAAAAGATCACAGCTCTGTCTTTAGGGGACTGAGATGGCCTGTCAGACAAATACATTGAGACAAGAACGGCAACACAGAGTCAGTCATGTAAATAGCAGAGAAAGGAAGGAGTTGGCACATTGGATGATGAGAAAGAGAATCCCATAGCCAATCAAAAAGAACTTCACATATGTTCAGCTTCATGAGACAAGACAAGATACTTAGACATTATTCTAAGAATTCCAGGTCTGCAGAGATGGTTCAACAGTTAAGAACACTGACTGCTCTTCCAAAAGTCCTGAGTTCAAATGCCAGAAACCCCATGGTGGCTCACAACCATCCGTAATGAGATCTGACACCCTCTTCTGGTGTGTCTGAAGTCAGTTACAGTGTACTTACAAATAATAAATAAATTAATTTAAAAAAAGAAAGATTCAAGAATTCCATGCTAACACTGAAGTGTTTCATGTATAAAGTATCTAGCAGATTATAAAATTAAATTGTTTCTCATTTTTTCAAAGTTGCAGGATCACCAGACATATAAACAAATAAACAAGAATCTGTAATATAAGATGTTAAAAATTGTCGTGGGCTACCCCAATGCTTACTACTATATGAGCAACCAAGACAGAATCAGAGTTAAATGTGAATGAATGGCGACAAGTTGTCAATGAGGGACAAAGAGAAAGTGAATCAGAAGTCACAGAGAATTGTACTGCTAGGAACAGTGATGCCAGAGACAGAATGCCAAGATGCAGAGAAGGTAGCTTTGGAGCCAGACCTCAAGGCTGTGTCTAACTCAAAGTCTTGTACAAAGTCCCAATAACTTAATCAATTTAGACAAGATCTAACAGAGACCTAAAGCCAGGCTTTAGAGTAACAAAACAGACCCTGCTTCTGTGTCACACTAAAGGGCAGTATTGATTTACAGACTACTGTCTTTCTACAGTCTGCTTTTGTTGCTTCTATTTCCTGTAGTGGCTTTAAAACCACCTCACCAAGAGAGCCTTGTGTTCTTTTGTGGCAACCTGCTAATTACAGACCATTATAAAATGTAGGAAGCAGATGTGCCCACACATGCCTAGCCGTAGCCCAGCTGGACACCGCTTTATACTCTACTTACTCCATCCTCCTGCCTGTGACTGTACAAAGGCCATAGGCCAACATCAATTGCACATGACAGCCTCGTCTCCGCCTCTCTCCATTAAATACTCTTTAAGAGTCACCATAGCAAATTTCTTAGAAAAAACATAATCTAATGTTAGAGAAATCTATAAACTTCAAGCCATTTATAACATTTGTTTCTTTCCTTCTTGAAGGCACAGGTTGACTACATTTCCCAGAGTTCCTTTCTAGAGTATGTAGACCAATGGCTGGGCTCTGGTCAATGGAGACCTAACAGGAATGATGGACATCACTCCTTGATCTTCATACTAAAACATATCTTGAGGAAAGAGAGAGAGAGAGAGAGAGAGAGAGAGAGAGAGAGAGAGGTGGTTTAATGTAGTGGTTCTCAATCTGTGGGGTCACATATCAGATATCCTGCATATCAGATATTTACATTACAATTTATACCATTAGCAAACTTACAATTAAGAAGTGGTAACAAAACAATTTTATGGTTGTAGGTCATCACAACATAAGGAACTGTATTAAAGGGTCACAGTTTTAGGAGGGTTGAGAACCACTGACTAAATGGTTATGAGCCTCATTTTTTTCTAGAGACCTTGAGTTCAATTCCCAGCACCCATATTGTAGCTCACAACCATCTGTGACTCCAGTTCCACAGGATCTAATGTCCTTTTCTGCTTCCTAAAGTCACTGCATCCCCATGGTGCAGAAATACACATTCATGCAACTCACCACTAAAACACCATAAAAGTAAAAAAAAATTAAATAAATAAGTAATAAAGTGAAATCTTAAAAGGAAATAAGTAATAAAATGAAAATGTTTAAGATAGATAGATAGATAGATAGATAGATAGATAGATAGATAGACAGACAGACAGATAAAACATCCTTTGTGTGGTCTTCTGCATGTTCCTTTTCCTTTCAGACCAGAAACACAGTTATTCAGTTGATTTGGGGGCCATGAGTCACAGGTATGTGCGTACACAATAATAGTTAGGGCTCCCAAAGGTTTATACAAAGCAGGCTGTGCAGGCTGATGTGGAACTAACGTGTACATAGTCAGATCCTTATATATAAATGCATGTTAATGACATGTTCATGGATTTCTATCCCCAGAACAATCTGAGCCTACTGAAAATAGGCATTCATGGCTCATAGGCTTGATCTTTAGTGCTTTACAGAGAGAGCATCTGTCAAAAAAGTAGTACCTAATATATATTCACTGAGCAATCAGTGGCAACTCTTACACTCATGTACTACTTCGCTTTGTTTCCAGATTTCTTTGTTCTTGTTTTATTTTGTTTTCTACAACCCAGGTAGGGATCAGTAGCAGTAAACAGACAGAAGCCTAAGTTTCATACTTAAAGCACTGATGCTTTAGTGTGAAGCTCTGAATAACCATTACACACAGATATTTTGAACTATTGGAGGTTACTGACATTTTCAAATGGAGAAGAAATATAACCTTCTTCTATGTAAGACCAGAGAGAATCACAAATCCTGAAAGCCGAAGAAAACTCTACTCTGTCTAAATTAAAAAATGTGAGATTTACCATCTTGCTGGAAAGACACCCATCTGAATGAGCAAAATATGAAGCAATGGCTTAAGAAAAAAAAAACAGAAAGGGACATGTAGGATAGCAGTACTTGCCAAAAAGGTGAGGTAGTAAAGAACACTATTTTTTCAAAAGATTTATTTTCTTTATGTAGGTACACTGTAGCTGTCTTCAGACATATGACAACAGGGCATCAGATCCCATTACAGATGGTTGTGAGCCACCATGTGGTTGCTGGGAATTGAACACGGAGCCTTTAGAAGAGCAGTCAGTGCTCTTAACCACTGAGCCATCTCTCCAGCCCTAAAGAACACTATTGATGAGGCAAAAACCCTTTACTTTCAGCTCTGGTGAGCCCAGAGGCTACCTCAGCTTACTGCCTAAAGTAAGTCTGCAGATATCAGCTCAGAGCCCAGCCATCAGCCTCTCTTGGAAGGTGAAGGCTGGAGTCCAGATAGGACAACATATATGGTACTTACAGAATCAGACCCAGACAACAGAGATCTAATAGAGACAAAACGCCAACCAGCACCTATACCACCTATTCAGAGACAGAATAAGAAAGGCTGGTGTACTCTTAACTTCTTGCTCTTTTCTTGTCTTTACTCTCTCTTACTCCCTCTCTCCCCTTCCCCCTCTCTCCACGTGGCCATGGCTGCCCTCTACTTTTCTACTCTCTCTCTCTCTCTCACTCTCTCTCTCTCTCTCTCTCTCTCTCTCTCTCTCTCAATGAATGCCTTAAGACCATAAGAAAGAAAGAAAGAAAGAAAGAAAGAAAGAAAGAAAGAAAGAAAGAAAGAAAGAAAGAAAGAAAGAAAGAAAGAAAGGCTGATGTTGCCAAGCGCTGATGTGGATGTCAAACAACTGAAAATCTTAGAAATACAACACAGTTGTGGTAGCTTCTTAAAGGGCATATCTGTTCCTCCCAGGTTACCCAGCTGTTCTTCTGTGAGCATTTACACAAGAAAAATGTGAGCATGTGTGCAATAAAGACTTGTGTATACACAGTAAGTCAGACATAGGTTCACACTATACAGACTCAAAGGCGCCTGATGACTGAGCATTGCAGGATCTGTTACAACAGCATATCTTATGACTCAGTTTTCCAACTGAAAGCCAAAAGTGTTAAATGTAGAATGTGTACCTTTTATTAAAAGTCATTCATATTTAATAGTAATTCTACAATGTAAATTATTAGAATAGAACTCTAATAAAACTAAATCCTGAACATGTGATATTATTTGCTTCATTTTTAGATAAAAGTAAATATCCTAAAATTCTTGTAACTGCTTTAAAATCTTTTCTACTATTCCATCAATGCAGTTCTGTGAGATTTGTTTCTCTACTGGACCACTATTAAAAGAGAAGATAAGTCGATAAGTGTGATACAAGCTGATTTGTCTAATTTTAAATTATGTGTAAAGTATGACTATAGTAATTACATGGGAAAATTAGTTTTTATTAATTTTTACTAGTTTAGTTATAATTATGAAATGATAAGAATTTAAAGAAAGTTGTTATTTTTGATACTAGTTGTCTTTATCTTTATATATACTTTCATAGAGTAATGTGGAAAATGGGGTAATTTTTGGTGTTCTCTTTATTTCAGTAATATAAGTTAAGTAGAATTTTATATCTATTGAGTCCAATAAAATAACTATCAGTGGGTAAGTGGGTACACAAACCATGTATATATAAAACGTGGACTATCACCAAGGAATAAAAAGGATTAAATGATATATAAAAAATAACTTCACATAGTAAAAAATAGAAAACAAATTATAAATGACTTGGGAAAAAAAGGTAGTTAAGGAAGAGCCAGAGAAAAGGATTACAAAAAGCCCTTTATGGGTAGATAGATACAATCATTATCTTAATTACATGGATGCATCCACATGTCAAAACTTATCATACTATACACTTCAAATATATTCAGTTTATTACTCACATTACTACAGCTTTCAAGAATTCATATGTCTGTATTGTATCAACAATAACAAAAGCCTCTCCATCTTATGTACATGAGCTTCTGTGATCTGTTATCTGAAAAGTAGTCACACCCAGGTATGTGCTTGAGCCTTCCCACATGTTAGAAAACAGTACCATTTGATGATAAAAAGTTGATGGGGGCATACCCAAGGGACAACCCCCACCAACTCAGAGGAGAAAGGAATGGAGGATAAGGGAAGAATTGAGGAAGGGGTGGCCAGAATGGGGGAAGTTCTGGCATCTATCTAGAACTTTCATTTCCATTCTGTGTAAGTTTAAATGGAGATTCCACAAAGCCAAGGGCTTACTAGGGATTGCGACAGGGTCCATTCAATTGAGCATGGGTGTGCTGCCTGGTTCTACCAAGATTTGACTTCCACTATGTCACTGAAAACCAACATGTGACAAAGAGTACAATGACAACATGTACACTAAGGAACCCTCAGTACAATGGTGGTTCTTTATACCCCAACCTTCACTCCAAAGAACCCCTATTTACAGCATCATTAGCACTCCATGAATCTCTCACATGTCCTTCCAATCACAACGTCCGAGAAAGAAATCTTGTTTGGAACTTCATTCTACCTTCACCAGTTACCTGACTTTTCTGCATATTTCTTTTTCTACAAAGCAGAGTAGATAATGTGAATTTAACAAGTCATACTCAATAAAGATTAAAAGGCAATCACATGCTTAAATAACTCAGCACAAAGTCTAACACATCAGATACATTTCACACATGGGATCCTTTCTCAAGAAGCAGCTTGGGAAGGCCAGAGAGTAAAGAGTGTAGAGGCAGAGCTGGAGAGATGATGGCTCAGCAGTTAAGAGCACTGACTGCTCTTTTTAGAGGTCCTGAGTTCAAATCCCAGCAACCACATGATAGCTCACAACCATCTATAATGGGATCCTTCTGGTGTGTCTGACAGCTACAGTGTACTCATATAAATAAAATAAATAAAACTTTAAAAAAAAAAAGAGTGTAGAGTCAGAGTGAGATTCTGCATTGTATCAACAGCATAGCCACAAGTGAGTCATTTAGCTTTCCTGGGTCCCATCTCCAGTCCTATAAAACAGAGGGCTTCATATGTACCAAGACACCTTGCCATGAACATGAGGATAAATGAGGCCCAGCCCTGGCCATTTAAGAGCTGAGGATTCAGAACTCTCCAGTTTTGATCAGCTCTGCGTGAAGCCCAGTTGCTGAACAATCATGCAATTATATCTCTGAATGTGAAAATAAGAGATGAGGGCCACCTACATGGCACTGTGCATCACAAGTCTCAAAAAGCTTTTAAAACAAGGAAGTCACAGATCACCCTAACCAACATCTGTTAGCATTAGACCAGAAATGTGTTTGTGTTCCTAATTTCCCAGGTGACTTGATATAAATGGTCCCCAGAAAGCATCCTGCAACTACCCGAAAAAAGACAGAGGTGGAAAGGTAGACTAAGCACAGAATGGTCCTTGCAAGTTAACCACTGCCTATAAAAATACATCACCAAGGACCAACCTACTTCATCCTCCTTTTCCTTCTTCTCCTAAAAGGTGCCACAACTGTACTCTCGTTAACTTTGGAGGTCTATTATTTGAGCTCCAGTAAAGCAAGTCCTCTTCTTTCAAGCCAGGGTTGGAGTTCTCCATCTATATTCAGTGGAGGCTGTCAATATGATTTACCTGCTTATAAAAAGCAAGTGATCATGTTATAACAAACCTGTCCCGGGGCTTCCTCTGAACAAATAGTCCACAGCACCAAGAACAAACTGTTCTATTACCAAGGCAGGCTGCTAGTACCAATGACTCCCTATGCCTGTTGTCACAGTGCTAATGGTGAATGACACCCATCTCTGAGGATGTTGCTAACAGCCTTTCAAAGAGAATCAACAATTACACCCAATAACCAGCCCTGACTTGTAAAATCAAAAGAATGATTAATAATCATACTGTGGGTAGCAGTAATCAGCATCTACAAGGCTCTGACCACATGTCCAATCTCCAAAGCACTTTCATGTCACTCACCCATTCTGCAATGGAACAGTATCCCCATTCATCTCTTTTTGCCCTGATGCTTTTTCTTTGCCACATGTCTATAACAATGCAGTTGTACTTAAATGTGGTACACACTTCCTCCTCCCTTTTCTTCAGACAAACCTAGATTTGTCTACAGCCACAGGTGTAATTCTCCTGTAAGCTCACTCACATAGTGATTAGTTACATAGCAACAGCTGACAGTTGTAATTCTTAAGAACAGAGGTTGACAAACTAAGACCTTAGCCAACTTCATGATTACATTTAAATAAAGTTTTATTAGAACATGAGACACAAATTTGCATAATGTCCATAGCTTCTGGGCCAAAAGTAGCAACGTTGAACGGCTAGAATAATGGTAAAGATTAAAACCACTAAATCACTTTTTGTCTTGCAATGCCTGCTGACCCTGCCTTATGCTAGCTTCTCAATCATTGGCCTGCATCATAATCACATGGAGAATGGAGTAATCACAAAGAGATGGACCCTGGCCATGCAAATCTAAAAGAATTTTCAAAAATGTTATTTTCTAATAAATTTCCTGAAAAACAACCATACTGCTGCTGGCCTGAGACCCTTAATTGAAAACTGCTACCATACACTAAAGCTAAGAGGATTTTAATTCTGACTCTCCATTCCAATCACCAAGAACACTCTACACAACCTGTTCCTCAATGTGCTTGGAATTGAGTTCTGAGGTATGACTAATTATTTTTGAGGGGGTTAGGAGCTCTACCCAGGTTGACCTCAAACTTGCACTGTATCTAAGGTTGACCTTGAATTTTGTTTTAAACTTTTATTGCATTATGATGAGAAAAGTTACATGATTTCAATTTGTCTGAGTTTATTAACATTTAAGAATATATTTTAAGAAAATAGAATTAAATCACATTCTTGTTTCCCTTTTGTACCCCCACTCCTCCCAGAGACCCCCCTTCAATACTTACAATATCTTTTTTGTCATATTCCTTAAAATTTATTAAATATTATAACAATAAAAATGAGTATTAGAAAAGTTGTTTGATATAAAACAACAATCAACTTAACAGTCTTATGTAGATGCTCATCTACAGCAATACTGAAAATACGTTTTTCTCAATATAAATTTTAAATAACTCCAAACATATTAACTGTATACTTCAAAATAATACATCACTACTAATATTTTCTTAAATGAACATAAATACATAAAGTGTTTTTGTTTGTTTTGTATTTAGTAGAGTTTAAATTCTTGTCTCTTACTGTGGTACAAACCCAAAATAAGAATAATTTTTAGACATTGGATTTCATTGTAATAAGGCTGTACTTCAATGACCCTCACATCACCAAAGGATTTTACCTCCATCGTAGCTAAGCTAAGAGTTGATAGTTCTGCTGCAGCTGCACTAAGAAATGAATTGTAGGCTCAATTGTTGAATACAGACTTCCCATTATGGTCAAAGCTATTTGACTTGAGTGAATGACTTTATTCTCAGTCCGCAGAGAACAGGTCACATTCATTTAAGAAATGGTGTAGGTATTAAGATGGTCTATCCATAAAGTCATTC